>NC_074666.1:33187858-33479334 GCF_029448725.1 Salvelinus fontinalis | reverse complement strand
ATGAGTTTATTTTTTTAAACGATCTCAGGGATGGTTACAGGGATGGTAAGAACAGCTTGATTGCCGTAGCAACATCAGGGAAACTGGGCAGAATGGACAAGAGCTTCAAATACATCAGTTCTGCAACATCTTTAATTGGTCCTCTCATTCTCCTTAATTGCTGGAAAGAGATTAGTTGTATAGGAAGCTCTGGGGACAGGTCGTCTGGATATTGGACAGCCAATAAAGGATTATCATCTTTAGTGGACAACAGTTCAAAAGAATCGGTTTGCAATTTCGTTCATACTGGTGAACTGGCGTTGTGTGGTTGCAATATCAACAGTCCCTTATCTCTGGTATATCTTGGCAAGCATCATTCAAGACTAAGTTTAAATCGTGTGCAGCGCAATGTACATACAGTATAACGCATGTCTCAGGAAAGATTGTCTGGCTTGTCAATACTTAGTATAGAAAACTGTTGGGCCCACAACCTAGGCCTACGGGCTTCTATAGCTCTCTACGTAGAAAAAAAGAGAGAGACATTTGCAGACACAGATAAACATTTTTCTTAGAGGAACAAAGAGAAAACGAGACACAGAGAGGGAATGCTTGAGGAAAATTGTTAGGTTATTTGATGTGTAATTGTTATTAAAAAGTTTATAGTAGTGGGCCTCCCAGGTGGCGCAGTGGTCTAGGGCACTGCATCACAGCGCTAGCTGCGCCACCAGAGTCTCTGGGTTCGCGCCCAGGCTCTGTCGCAGCCGGCCGCGACCGGGAGGTCCGTGGGGCGACGCACAATTGGGCTAGCGTCGTCTGGGTTAGGGAGGGTTTGGCCGGTGCGCGCTAACCAAGGGGGCCAGATGCATGGTGTTTCCTCCGACACATTGGTGCGGCTGGCTTCCGGGTTGGAGGCGCGCTGTGTTAAGAAGCAGTGCGGCTTGGTTGGGTTGTGCTTCGGAGGACGCATGGCTTTCGACCTTCGTCTCTCCCGAGCCCGTACGGGAGTTGTAGCGATGAGACACGTTACGTGTACTTGGACACCTGGTCCCACAATTTACCACTCTCCCACGCTGAATAGCCTGAAGCCACAGGTCTCTCCTTACAGCCTCTATTTCCTTACGTGGGATCATTGCAAACTTTAGATTGGGATTTTTGACCTGGTTTGACATACATTGTACAACACAGCAGTTTTTCAACATGGTTTTTGATTTCTGTATAATACAAAATAAACTAAAATGTTGGCTCTTTTTCAATGGGGGTCAATGGGGAAGAAGGATAGTTTTCCACCAAGGTGAGCGTGGTCTAGGGGAATTGACTGTGACGTGAATATCGACTGGGAGTATATGGTCGGTGTTTGTAAACAGTCCTCTCTGAAATGGGGCCGATGATTTTATCACAGAATATTTACTATCAATATTACTCTCTGTACACCATTGATTTTAACATTTTGTATTGCGTTGGAGCAAATGTGGATATCACCATTGAAAGTTTGATGTCATACATGCATGTAAATGGGTGTAAAACTCAGAATTTTTCTAGCTATTCGAAAGTACATCCAAATTACAAAATGACGCATCGCTTTCCTTACACTGTAAGCAGTCTATGGACAAGGTACAGTGGTTCTTCCTTTAAAAATTATAATTTTTTTCATTAAAAAAACTTGCGGCATACTGCAGCACAGCTTGCGTGGTGCCACAGAATTCTATGGTATGTTATATAACTGTCAGCCATTGTTGCCAGAATGACGCAATTTACCACAAACGGTCGCAACATAAGCTCAAAACTTTTATAGGAAGAACCACTGGATGACAGAAATCCAAGCTTTGTTTTAGTTTCCCTGGCCCTGTTTCCAAATGCATTTGTGGCACAAATCCAGTTAAGCATTTAGTATTTGTGGTACAAATCCCAATCAAGTCATGGAACCATGTTCAAATCGTCTGTAAGTGTCTTTGTTAAGCGTCACAATCAATTTTAGATACTTTCAGATTATTTGGACATAATGAGCAAAAAATTATAATATCGGTCCCATGAATTGAATGGGATTTGTGCCACAAATGCTAAAACGTTAACTCTTTCCTCTGGTCTAAAAAAATATCCCAATGCCCGAGGGCAGTGATTGGGGACACTGCCCTGTGTAGGGTGACGTCTTTCGGATGGGACGTTAAACGGGTGTCCTGACTCTCTGAGGTCATTAAAGATCCCATGGCACTTATCGTAAGAGTAGGGGTGTTAACCCCGGTATCCTGGCTAAATTCCCAATCTGGCCCTCAAACCATCACGGTCACCTAATAAACCCCAGTTTACAATTGGCTCATTCATCTCCCTCCTCTCCCCTGTAACTATTCCCCAGGTCGTTGCTGCAAATGAGAATGTGTTCTCAGTCAACTTACCTGGTAAAATACCAAGGATAAATAAAATAAAGGATAAATAAAAAATGTGGAAACAGTGCCAGGGAAATAAAACCAAAGCATGGATTTATGTCATACCTTGTAAATAGACTGCTTACAGGTTAAGGAATCCAATGCGTTTTTTAAATTTGTGTGAACTATCCCTTTAAGTATTAGATCACCATTTGTAGAGGGAAAAAGTCAATAGTAATTCAGCTGTATTGATGTTGCCTTTTTGAGGACTGAAGAGAAAATTAAATTGGAAGGAATCATTTCTCATATTACTTTAACTATAGACTACAGGTATCAGGTGTTATGGTGTGTTGAGTGTAAAGAGTAGCATTCATACAGTATAGCACACTCACTGTTGGTTTGCTCTATGGTAAAACAGTATAGAAGCAGCGTAAGCATTGGTGAATGCAGCACAGCCTTGAGAAGGGGGCTGAGGCTGGGGCTGAGGCAGAGGAGGGATAATGGTTTTACTGGTCTCTGTGTGCTGGAGAGAGAGAAGGGAGGGAGGGAGGGATGGAGGGGAGGAAAGGGGGAAGAAGGAACTAACATGATCGTGTTTCTGGAAGCCATAGCCATGTTGGAGGAGGAGGGCGGGGTGAGGTGAGGGTCTCTCTCGCTCTCGCTCTCGCTCTAGCTCTCTCTCTCACTCTCTCTCAATCTCTCTCTGTCGACAGGCAGGGTTTGGACTCTGATGCGTGACAGGCCGGATGGAGAGTCTTTTTCGAGCGCTCGTCATTCCTCCTCTCAATGATTGGCTGGAGTATTGTTATTCACACCGAAAATGGGTCAGGCGGCCTGTGGAGGATTGAGTGTTTGTACAGACGTACAGTCCGCAGACACACACACACACACACACACACACACACACACACACACACACACACACACACACACACACACACACACACACACACACACACACACACACACACACACACACACACACACACACACGGCTCAAACTAAGGTTGAATGTACTCTGGAGCAGAGCACTCACTCCCTGCAAAAATAAAATAGATAAATAGAAATAAATGGTGTGCTGTATAGTGAGCGAGGGAGTGAGTGTCTCTGGTGTAACCAGCATTCTCCTCCTCCTCTCACAGGCTCCCGGCTGGTTCTCCCGCCACGCCTAGTGGCAGGGGCCTTAGCAGGAGAAATAAAGGGATAAATAAAGTGATACCCAAACAATAGGGAGGAAAATTGATACCTGTGCACATGAATCTGGTTGCGGCTGCCACTAAGCATGATGGGATCATGACGGGAGAGAGGCAGTTGTGCGCAGGGCAGTGTGAACACAACATGATAAGCATGGGGGTGAGGGAGGAGAGAGGAGGGAAGCATGCTCCCCTTAGCCAGCCAAGCCACATGGAGAGCCAAAATGTCCCCCGTATTGTATTATCCATGCACTTATTTAAGTTTGAAAGATCCTATGAAGATCCTGACACTGTCGTAGACACTCAGTGAGCATTTGTGAGTGTTGATAAATAAAGTAATGCAGATCCATATGTGGTTAGCTAGAGTCCAACAGCCTTTGTCAGCCTTCCCTTGCTCCGCTCCCAGACCTAGACAGATATATTCATTCTCTTATCTCCCCCACCACCACCACCTTCCCTGCACTGATCAAACTCCCATCTCTGCACTGTGGCTGTTTGCTCATGAATAACCACAATTTGTTCCTTATTAAACTCTAGGCCGGGGCTGGGAACGATTAGAGCTCTGAGCCGGTGTGAGGGAGAGAGGGGGACTAAGCGCAGCTTAGTATTTGATAAACAGTGAGTGAGGGCTCCATAGGTGCTGCTGCAGTTTGGCACATGTACTGTATCTTCCAGGGAGGAGAAAGATGTTGGTAGTGGTGGTGGACTCTTCTTACAGCCTCCAGACCCCAGCAGCACCAGAAAGATCTGGAGCCCTGCCAGGTCACACGTGGCCCCCGTCCAAGATACAGATTAGCTATCAGCGTAACATGGGCTAATCATGGAAGGAGCCACACATTAATTAGCATTTAGAGATTTCTGTGGACTGGATGTTTTGGAGGCCCTGATCTTTATTTTACTCTTCTTATTATCTATCCTTATGCCTAATCACTTTACTCTGCCTTAATGTACATATCTACCTCAAATTGTATTTATCAGTGGGTCAAAGGGAAGGTGTCAGTGGTGAGTGGAGAGTAGAGAGTGTGTGTTTTTGTGACATTAGGATGTTGTTGTTTTCCAATTGCTTGAACTACACTAGTGTCTCTCTGGGTCCCTCTTGTTTTGTGGCGAGACACACACGTGACAAGACGAGGTACCTATGATCTCATAAGGCTGTTTGTTTGTCCAGTTTGAGATTCCATTCAATTGTAGGTAGACATGTTATGGTATGCCATGTTTTCAGACAGCAACTGGCCGTGACACGCTGGTGTCAGAGTGTTAAAGAAGAGAACGTCTTCACAGAGTTTACGAGAGAGTAGAGGAGGGAAGGTGTTGATGAGGTCAGCTGAGGAAGGGTAACCCATCACTCTGCTGAGATAGCTTTATACAATTGCTGGTTCTGCCATGGAGGAGGGACAGCGATATCAGATGAATGCTACACCTACATCTGGACAGACAGATGGACACACAAGGTGTCTGTGATATAGATATGATACAGAAGGTGATATAGGAGAACATCTGAAGGAGGAGCCCAAGGAGAACGTTCTAACTTTTTGACACGATAGGAAAGCGAGGGTCCTCACCTGAGCGGGACTAAGCCCAACCTCAAGCGTACAGGTTAGGCTGTGAGTGGAGAGATCAACACTGCACTCTCAGTGGCCTACATCCCCGTCAGTCTGACGGTGACTCAGCATATCTGTCATGATAGAGCTCATTAGCTCAGGAAAGAGATGGAGACTAATGACTCTCTGTCTCTCTCCCTCTGAACAGGTGTTGTGAACCAGCATCAGGGCGCCATAGAACAAATCCCAAGACAAATTAGTTTGAAACATAGATATATTTAGGCCTTTCTATAAAGAATACTTTCATTGTCCTGGTTTCTGTTGGGTTGGTTAAGCGATCTTGAACCATAATGTAAGAGCAGAAAGACTAGGGAAGGACAAGGAAGGGAGGAAAAAGAGCAGTGTTCTGGAGCTAGAGACGATGGTGACAAACACAAGGAGCCTTAGTGTCAGTCTCAACCAGAGACAAACAAACGGCTGTGCTCTTGTCTTCTTAGCACCGCGTGATTACTCTGTCAGCGAGAAAAGAGGGGAAGGCTATTCCCCCCTCCATCACTCCATTTCTCTCCCATGTTTAACCTTGCTGTTGGTAATGACGACGTCACAATTAGGTGATCCATAAGACCAACCTTTGACTGGTGACATCTGCATGGAAACTGCAGCAGGCTGATGGTAGAGAGATGTGTGTGTGTGTGTGTGTGTGTGTGTGTGTGTGTGTGTGTGTGTGTGTGTGTGTGTGTGTGTGTGTGTGTGTGTGTGTGTGTGTGTGTGTGTGTGTGTGTGTGTGTGTGTGTGTGTGTGTGTGTGTGTGTGCGGGGAGAGGAGGGGGAGGGGGGTGGGGCTGTGGCGTATGCTGCTCTTATCGCGTGTGTGCAGCTACTGCAGTGTCTTTGAGAGACAGAGGGGCTGTCCATGAATGCCACTCACTCTCCCTATTCACAGCAAAAACACACACTCTCTCTCTTCCTCTCTCTCTCTTCCTCACTCTGCTTCTCTCTCTGTCTGCACTGCATTTTCTGTCAAGAGTGAGAAAGAAATAAGAAAAACATGACTTGAGCTTTGATGCAGACTCACGACAAATGGCTCCATGTTGTCACATTTTCACATTTCTTTCTAACAAGGGACAGGCGAAAAGTGACACGTCATTTGACATCAGAGCATTTCTCTTTTGATGTGTGTGTTCGTGTCTGTGTGTGTGTGTGTGTGTGTGTGTGTGTGTGTGTGTGTGTAGATCTGTTTTTAACACTTTTTAAACACTGTTTTTTAAACCCAGAATATATCACAACTATCATACAAGGGTAGACCTTTACATATTTAAATACATATATATATTACGTACATTTATTCAGATATAGAATTGGATATAATATATCACAACAGCCAATTTCTTTCACTACTTCTGCAGGGTTATAGTTTGTACCATGTTGATACAGAAATCAACCAACACCTGTGTAATGTGTAATGCACAGCCTTCTGGAAACAACTCCTCTTAATCCATGTCAGGTTCGCTCTGATTCTGTCTTTAGACAGAAAAATATGACATATTGACAACATTCTTTTAATGATTAAATATACAAATCTAGGAATCTTGATCAACTCAATGAAAGGAAGAGCTCAGTCATCCAGGCCAGGGGGAGTCCCCTCCCTTCTCTCTCCATCCCAGGTCTGCCAGAAGAGGATAGTGTATAGTGATGATGAATCCCTCCAAGGTCATGATGCTAATCAGAACAGGGAATAATGAAGTTAATTCATTCACCAGGGAGGGAGGGAGGGAGATGCTCCGCCAGGATAAAGGTGACCTGCCTATAGGTGTTTCCAAGGCTACAGTACTTCCCCACCAGGGGAAATCACCTTGATAGATAGGTCGACATATTGGGCAGCTGGGATAGGGATATCCATGTGTACTGAATACCAGAGTGGGTTCTGGGAATTCTACCCCCCACCCATCTCGCCCCACCTAGTCCCAGTCTCCCCTACCCAGATGCACTGTCATGTCATGTCCTACTCTTAGAAGTTATTTATTGAATGCTGTGATAAGGGACCTTGAGTTTGATGTGGTATTGAAGAACAGATGGGGAAGGGATGACTGGAAGATCTATGCTAAGTAGTGTGTCTACACTGAAAGGTCCTTACCTTAGAGGTTGTTTTTTTGTAGGTGTTTGTATTAGGAAATTGTCACATTATGAATAGTGATTCTTCTGTTTTGGAATAGCAAGTAAAAAAGTAAGTGGCAATTAGTAGATTGATGATTTAATAATAGGCTTCATGATCACAATGTTTACCAATGATCAATTTGGAAATGGTATTATTTTCATTGATATTGAATTTCACTGTTGTTGTGTAATACATGCAAATGTTGGTGGTGTTTTTAATGATTATATTCTACACATTTGATGTAATAACATTAAACTAGATATATTTTTATAGAATAGTTTAATTGTAAAATATGACACATTTATATTTTGATATTGCATTTTTATTAGCAACATTTTTTATTAGATTTTCTACATAATATAATTCAATTCTTGAATAATTATTTTCATGCATATATTATTTATTTTATTGGTATGTTAAAGATATTTATAAATTGTATTTGTTTTAGTGTTTCAATTCAGTCAACAAATTATGTTATGTATTACAAAATATATTTAGAATAATGTATTTACATGTATTTATATAGGAAGTAATACTATTTCATATATATAAGAGTGACATACTTTTTAAAAGAACAATGGCCCATCACAGATGAGCTCTTCTTTGATAAAGATATCCACTGCATTCCCATGTTGGCATATCAAGGCCAGTTTCTCCCTGGACCCTGTCCTCCTGCTATGCACATGGAAAGCTTATACTCACATAACTCAAGTACACATTGCTTATGTATGGTGGACAGTGTTACAGTGCACTGCATTTCCAGCATTTTCTCTCTCTGAGGTGTAGAAATCTATTTTTTTTTTGGAAGCTGCTTGCATAATCCTTTAGTTACACTTGGCAGCTGCAGAGACAGATACAATAGTAGGAGAGTTGGTTGTAAAAAATAATTCTGGGCACAAAGAAATTTAACTGATAAGCGTATGTGTGTAGGGTCCTTTGCATAATCCAGGCTAATCTATAACAGAACACAGAATGAAGTGTGATAACTAAAACAGTGACAGCATTCAAATTCACAGGAAACATTTTAATTGGCATGATGCAACATGATCTGGTTCGTGTCATTGCTCTTGTCCATGCCTTTGATTTTTGAATTTTTGAATTTTTGGATCACGCAATCGAATATGCAAAATCATTTGCTTCTCGCTTTCTTCAGGTTTTATAGACTACCAGTGAGTACCATTTAGATTATACTGTATGTATGAAATATGTTTTTTAAAAACTGAAACAAATATACAATTTCTGTCAATTAAATATTGAATAAATAAATTATATTTAATGTGATGTCCTTTATGTTTGAGGTATTAATATTTGGCTGTCAGGAGTCCCATAACATCCCTGATCCTCAGTACAGTAAATATCAATTTGGTTGCTGAGGTTCTCAGTTGATTTTGTCTGAGGCACCTGATTGGTGCATTGGGTGGATGACTCGTCGAATTCTTAGCCAATAGCGTTTTCTGCACTAACACTCTTTTTTTCTTTCTAAATAAATTGCCTGGAGAAATTGAACAAAACAGTTGAGAAAGGGAGCAAGGCTTTCATCTGAGAAGCACATATTAGCTGTGGTGGGAAGATAAGCTACTCTCTCTCAACAGCTATTAAGCTCACTGTATGGTAGCCAGTTTCTTCTGTTTTAATTGTGCTTGGTTTTTACAAGCTTTCGCCTGTGTGCACTCACGACACTGTGGCGTAGGTTTCACTGTTTGTGTGTGTGGTGTTTGTCAAATGACGGGCAACCTGCAGAAACATTATGCAAACTCCAAAATGGAGGCCAGACCATGTGACCTTGTGCAGCCATTTTCTCTCCGTCTCACACACACACACGCACGCACGCACGCACGCACACACACACACACACACAGCGATCACTAAGGGGTCTCTCACACACACCCCTAGGACGGTAGGGGAGAACCTCCTTCTGTGGAAGGCACCATGTACTCCTCTTTGCGCCACATAATTTCCTGCCATTTAAATGCCATTAAAGAATATATGTTTTCAGCAATTTATGAACTGATATATTGACAAATATGATACACTGAATATTTTATTTGAAAAGATGCGTGTTTTAAGTATTTACAAATGCCAAATTGAGTTTTCCTTCAGGAGTTTAATATATTATGGATAGGCTATTTTTATACTATTTATTCAGTTTCTTTCTATTTATATTATTTATATCTGTTATGAATTCTCAGTGAATGGAATTCTAGAATTTGATAGCAGTGTACAGTTCTTTTGTTTGTTTTGCACCGACGTGGTCCGATACAGACTCCTCTAATCCTTGAATGGCACATTTAATACTCTACAATTAATGCTCTATAACATATGTTATAATTGACATTGTAGATAAACATCTGTTTGGATTTATCCTACTGTCTGATTCCTTGGGTGTGATGTGTCACTGATTACATTGTGTGTTTATGGTGCCTTGATCCCAGTTTAGCCCCAAACCAGGATTACTTTTCCATAAAGCCTGGGTCAGTGAGCGCAACGTAACCCAAGATTTCTTGGCATCCATGGCAATACTCTTGAAGAAAAAGCAATCAACTATCTTACACAACAGATAGTTCTTAATCTGCTGACAATCAGGGTGAATAGACAGACAGAGAAGGCCGCTGGTAATGAGTTTATTCTTTCCAAGGAGCAGTGCTGGGAACAAACGGCAGTGAACAAATGTTGGGAACAAACGGCAGCCATTTTGTGAGTAGGCCTCTGATACTTTATCAAAGACAGTGCTGCCTGGTACTCACTGAATGTTGAATTGATTAATTGATCAATACAGAAAAAATATAATCGGTACAGTCTCCCTTTGCTATCGCCCCTGGACTGTTGATGAAATACTTTTAAGAACGGAAATGGGCAAATATAGTCAATGTCTTATGATCAGCTTTGCAAATATTGTGAAGTGATAATTTGGTCCATACTCTATATTCGTTTTTGTTTCTGTAACATAAGGAGAAATAGAAATAAACACTTATAGGAACATTTAACACATCATTAATTGATTAAATCTATGCCATGCCCTATTAAATGTAACCCTTTAGAATCCATAGGTGGAGAATATTCTACCAAACATTCTGACTTTATAGAAAGTACTTGATTTCTGTTTTTGTTTTTTAAATTTATCTCTTTATTTTTTTGCATTTATTTTTTAACCCCTTTTTCTTCCCAGTTGGTAGTTACAGTCCTTTCCCTTCATTGCAACTCCCGTACGGACTCGGGAGAGGCGAAGTTCGAGAGCCATGCGTCCTCCGAAACACAACCCAGCCAAGCCGCACTACATCTTGACACAACGCCCGCTTAACCCGGAAGCCAGCCAAACCAATGTGTAAGAGGAAACACCGTACACCTGGCGACCGTGTCAGCGTGCATTGCGCCCGGCCCGCCACAGGAGTCACTAGTGCGCGATGGGACAGGAACATCCCTGCCGGCCAAATCCTCCCCTAACCCGGACAACGCTGGGCCAATTGTGCGCTGCCCCATGTGTCTCCCAGTCGCGGCTGGCTGCGACAGAGCCTGGACTCGAATCAGGATCTCTAGTGGCACAGCTAGCACTGCGATGCAGTGCCTTAGACCCATGCGCTGCTCGGGAGGCCTGCATTTTAATTTATCTCTCATAAAAGTTCAGACAACTCCAGCATGATTGCATTGGTGACACAGACTCTGTATCAGATATATGATGCTGTATTCTACTGATAGAAACTGAGACAGAGACAGGAAGGGACGTGAAATTCATACCATGCCAGAGAACAAAAATCCAGCAACAGGTGTGCTTGTTTATCAGCCACGATCATTTCTCTTGTGTGAAAGATTGATGCTATAATGGCACTATTGTCTGTACAGGCAGAGCAAACAGTCAGGTGAGGTGATCAGCCAGCCAATTCAAATAGCCCATAATGGCTGTTCTAATGGTTGTTTCTCTAAGGCTTGTTTGCTTGCTGCTCTGTGGCTCTGTGGCCGTGTGTCTGACAGATGGGTCTACAGGGATTATACCTGCTAATGAGTGGAGGAGGAGCTGGAGGAGGGGGGGTGAGGGGGTTGTGGGGATGCGTGGGACAGGACGGTGGCAGCAGGGTGGGTAGGTTGTTACAGTTATGAAGTCACATTGCTAAATAACTTGCCCCACCATGTGACCCCTGTGAGCTTATCTGTGGCGAACCCCTCTCCTCTCCTCTCCTCTCCACTCCTCTCCTCTCCTCTCCTCTCCTCTCCTCTCCTCTCCTCTCCTCTCCTCTCCTCTCCTCTCCTCTCCTCTCCTCTCCTGTCCTCTCCTCTCCTCTCCTCTCCTCTCCTCTCCTCTCCTGACAACACAACAGCATGCTGTTGAGCCGGCTGCTAAGCCCTTTATGGAGGTATGGAGAGAAGGGAAATCTAGGGGGAGGGCAGGTTGTTGTCATGGCAATCTTTTTTTATATTTACACCCTCTCCATATTGTTTTCTGTTTTTTAGGAAATGCATGCCAGTACCAGTGAAAGAACGGACCATAGTTTTGCCACACGGAAAAAGAGCTGCAGTCTGAAGTTGTGTGACTGCATAATGCTCATAGTAGTTTTCCATCCACATGCACAGTATAATGTCCACTCCCACCCTCATGTCACTTATAAGAATACTCTGAGTACTTACCCAAGGTTGATGCCTTGTCTTTTATAAGTGGATAACTACTGCACTGACCTTAATAACTCATTGTTAAGTGCCATAGAGACAGATACCTCTATGTCTAGATAGATATCTCTGTGACCTCTGCCTGCGATTCTAACATCATTCCTTTCCTCAGAGTCTTCCTGATCTACTGGTCAAGTTGTTTTCCAAACCCCCATTCTCAGCAACAGTTGTGTAGCTGTGGCAGGCCTGAGGTCAGAGAGTCAGGTCAGTATGCCAGCCCAGACCAGCTCTAGCTTGGTCTCTACCCAGGGGGGTCTCACTCTGCCTACATCCGTCCGGTCGCTCAGTCGGGTGCTCTTCTGCCAGGATTAAAGCTAGCCTCCCCTGGTCTGGTCCAGACAGCATGGCTTTAATATGTCTCTAATCTCACCAACATATGGAGATGGCAGGAATTAACACAGCGGAAGAAAATAAATGAGTTAAAGCGGCCAGTGGCTTAGGGCCCCAATATTTGGTCTTGGGTGACCCGTCTGCCATGCCGCAGAGTTTCTTGGGACAGATTAGGACACTTTTGGAAAGCATTGAGTGACGGCTTGGCTTGGTTCTTTGAGTGTTATCTCACTCAGATGCATTTCAGTAACATACTGTATGAATAAAGGACACCTTGTTCTTGCCTTGAATTTTTATCAATGCATGCTCCTACAGTGGTGCCTGTTCAGATTATTTTGGGGTAGAGGGTGCAGGTAGGAGGTCGGTGGGGGGTATGACAGTTTGAATGAGGTGCTTTGAGGTGTTAACACCCGTCCCCATAGGGCTAGTTCACATCGTAGGCTAACACATCACCATCCCTGACCCAATTGCACTCCTGGTATCAACCCACCCCAGCCCAGCCCAGCCCAACGACCCTCCTGCAGCACAGCCAGATCCTGTTAAATAGGATTAGACTGGCTACTTGCCTAGCTGCCGCTCAATGCTTAGAATGGTACTCTTATGCATCTCCTGGTTTACAAATGGTTGCCAACAACAACATGTGACTATTTATATTGAATAATAATACCATACTATGATACCTGTTCAGCCAATCTCCATTGGTTAGCTTTGGTACTACTAATGCTATCCCCTCAGTACTGATTTACATAGCTTAGCATTGTTAGTTAAGCATCGTTAGCGGGGCGTTTCATGCCTAATTGGGATCTATTGGGTGGCCTCACACTTAAGGGCACTCAGGCTCAAGGCAATTAGCTGCTTTGATGCCGACTGACTGCTCTGTGTGTTTTTCTACCTCGTCACATTTCTACGTCCATGTTGCACTGCACTGTAAATACCAGTGATATAGGCCTTTTGGTTCAAAAGTATAGTATACACACGAGACAAAATCCCATGATTTGAACATGGCGACAAAAAGGGGACATTTGTAGGACAGACAGAGCAGTCTGTTTTCTTGAAGCGCATGATGTGATGTGCCCAAAGCGGCCTCCCTTTTTCTTTAGGACCAGTGAACACCAATTCCACAGGGTAAGAGGCTTTGTGGCCAAATCCCCTGTTGATCTTTATAAAGTTTGTGTCTTACAATTAAGTACAGATGGTTTGCCGCTGTAAGGCTAGTAAATAACTAGGGCCTCTATTTTTGCCAGGGTTTTTTACTGGTAATCCCACTATGTAACAGTTTACCAAGATTTAAATCTGCCAAGGCTTTACCTCGCCCACTTCTCCCTATCCCTCACTCCATCAAAAAGCTCCTTATCCTCATTTGCATATGCTATCATTAAGTGGGAGCACACACAGAGGGAGCAAATGACTATATCTGTTAACATGGACAGGCATGATGCCAGTAATCTCTTTTATTCATCCTCTCAGTTTAGAAATCCACATCTATAGACGCAGAGCCATTGTCTAGCCGCAAATCTATCTGTTTTGTCGTAGAACTTGGGGTATAGATGAGTGACTAACAGTGCAGGCACACAGACACAAACACACACACACACACCTTCTGAAAAAAAACAGATGAAAAACTTAATAGATAGATACATGAATAGAAGACAACATGGTATATTAAAATAGTAGATGTGGTCACACTTTATTTGGATAGTCCAGCTAGTACATTTGTAGATGCTCTACAAATGGTCATTCTATCAACAAACTATATGTTGACATAACCCAACCCCTCTGAATCAGAGAGGTGCGGGGGGCTGCCATAATCGACATCCACGTCTTCGGCGCCTGGGGACTGCTTGCTAAGGTTACGTTAGGATTAGGGTTACATTTAGATTTAGAATAAGGGTTAACCCAGGGCTCGCCAACTCTGTTCCTGGAGCGCTATTGTCCTGTAGGTTTTCGCTCCAACCTTTATCTAGAGGACCTGATTCTAATATTTAGCTGGTTGATAAGCTGAATAAGGTTAGTTATAACTAGGGTTGGAGTGAAAACCTACAGGAGGGTTGGAGAACCCTGAGTTAGGGTAAGGGTTAAGGTTAATGTTAAGGTAAGGGCTAAGGTTAGGGTAAGGGTTAAGGTTAGGGTTAGGACCAGGGTTAGTCGTTAGTTGAAATGTTACTGATAATCTGTAGATATTCTGTAGAGTATCTACAGATGGACTACCTAAATGAAGAGATACCATAGATGTTTTTGAGGATTTGAAATCTCAGGGAGGTAGCCTAGTGGTTGGGCCAGTAGCCGAAAGGTCACTGGTTCAAATCCCCCAGCCGACTAGGTGAAAAATCTTGCGATGTGCCCTTAAGCAAGACACTTAACCCCAATTGCTCCTGTAAGTCGCTCTGGATAAGAGTGTCTGCTGAATGACTAAAATGTAAATCGCTACAGTGGCTTGCGAAAGTATTCACCCCCCTTGGTATTTTTCCTATTTTGTTGCCTTACAACCTGGAATTAAAATGGATTTTTGGGGGGTTTGTATCATTTGATTTACACAACATGCCTACCACTTTGAAGATGCTAAATATTTTTTTATTGTAAGACAATAAGACAAAAGAACTGAAAGCTTGAGTGTGCATAACTATTCACCCACCCTCCAAAGTCAATACTATGTAGAGCCACCTTTTGCAGCAATTACAGCTGCAAGTCTCTTGGGGTATGTCTCAAAAGCTTGGCACATCTAGCCACTGGGACTTTTGCCCATTCTTCAAGGCAAAACTGCTCCAGCTCCTTCAAGTTGGATGGGTTCCGCTGGTGTACTGCAATCTTTGTCATACCACAGATTCTCAATTGGATGGAGGTCTGGGCTTTGACGAGGCCATTCCAAGACATTTAAATGTTTCCGCTGAAACCAGTCGAGTGTTGCTTTAGCAGTATGCTTAGGGTCATTGTCCTGCAGGAAGGTGAACCTCTGTCCCAGTCTCAAATCTCTTGAAGACTGAAACAGGTTTCCATCAAGAATTTCCCTGTATATATAATATAATATGATTTCATGAAATCACAAGTCCAATACAGCAAATGAAAGATAAACATCTTGTGAATCCAGCCAACATGTCCGATTTTTAAAATGTTTTACAGCGAAAACACAACATATATTTATGTTAGCTCACCACCATATCCCAAAAAACACAGCCATTTTTTCACAGCAAAGATAGCTTTCACAAAACCCACAGAGATAAAATTAATCACTAACCTTTGAACAACTTCATCAGATGACAGTCATATGACATCATGTTATACAATACATTTATGTTTTGTTCGATTATGTGCATATTTATAGCCAGAAATCATGGTTTTACATTGGCGCCATGTTCAGAAATGGCTCCAAAATAGTCAGAATAATTACAGAGAGCAACGGGAAATACAGAAATACTCATCATAAACTTTGATGAAAAATACATGTTGTACATATAATTAAAGATAAACATCTTGTGAATCCAGCCAACATGTCCGATTTTTAAAATGTTTTACAGCGAAAACACAACATATATTTATGTTAGCTCACCACAATATCCAAAAACACACCGCAATTTTTTCACAGAAACGATAGCTTTCACAAAACCCACAAATAGAGATAAAATTAATCACTAACCTTTGAACAACTTCATCAGATGACAGTCATATGACATCATGTTATACAATACATTTATGTTTTGTTCGATTATGTGCATATTTATAGCCAGAAATCGTGGTTTTACATTGGCGCCATGTTCAAAAATGGCTCCAAAATAGCGAAAGTAATTACAGATAGCAACGTGAAATACAGAAATACTCATCATAAACTTTGATGAAAGATACATGATTAACATATAATTAAAGATACACTGGTTCTTAATGCAACCGCTGTGTTAGATTTAAAAAATAACTTTAGTAAAAAGCACAGCATGCAATAATCTGAGACAGCGCTCAGCCATTCTCCGCCATGTTGGAGTCAACAGAAATACTGTCACGCCCTGGCCTTAGTATTATTTGTTTTCTTTATTATTTTAGTTAGGTCAGGGTGTGACATGGGTTATGTGTGTGTTTGGGGGTATTTATATGGTAGAGGTGGTGTTGGTGGTAGTCGATGGGTTTGTGTTGAGTGTATGTATCTAGCTGTGTCTATGGGTGTGTAGTTTTCTAGGAAAGTCTATGGTTGCCTGAATGCGTTCTCAATTAGAGACAGCTGGTTTCGGTTGTCTCTAATTGGGAACCATATTTAAGGCTGCCATAGGCTTTAGCTGTTTGTGGGTCATTGTATATGTATATGTCGACGTAAGTAGTTTGTGTGTGCACTTACGTTTGAAGTTTCACGATCGTTTGTTGTTTTTGTTAGTGTTGTTTAAGTGTTTCGTGATCATCTTCTTTGTTATAATAAAGAAGATGTATTCATATCATGTTGCGCCTTGGTCCTCTCATTCATGTCAACACGATCGTGACAGAATGACCCACCAATCTACGACCAAGCAACATGACCAGCGGCAACAGGAGCAACGCAAGGATTCATGGACATGGGAGGAAATTTTAGACCGGGAGGTACCAGGAGAATATAACCGCCCCAAAGCTGAGCTGGAGGCAGCGAAAGCAGAGAGGCGGCGATATGAGGAGCTAGCTCGGAGGCAGGAAAAGGATCTGGGCTACACTACGTGGGAGGAGATCGACAGGTGGGCGATCAACCCAGGGAGAGTGCCGGAGCCCGCCTGGGATTCTCTGGGTCAGTACGAGGAGGGATACCGGCGAATGGAGGCAGCACGACGAAGCGGTAGGAAGCCTGTGGGAAAACCCCAAAAATTTCTTGGGGGGGGGCTTAAAGGGAGAGTGGCGAAGTCAGGTAGGAAACCTGCGCCTACTCCCTGTAATTACCGTGGAGAGCGAGAGTACGGGCAGACACCGTGTTACGCAGTAGAGCGCACGGTGTCTCCTGTACGTGTGCACAGCCCGGTGCGGGTTATTCCACCTCCCCGCACTGGCAGGGCTAGATTGAGTATTGAGCCGGATGTCATGAAGCCGGCCCTACATATCTGGCCACCAGTGCGTCTCCTCGGGCCGGTTTACATGGCACCAGCCTTACGCATGGTGTCTCCGGTTCGCCTACATAGCCCGGTGCGGGTTATTCCACCTCCCCGCACTGGTCGGGCAACGGGGAGCATTCAACCAGGTAAGGTTGGTCAGGCTCAATGCTCAAGGGAGCCAATACGCCTGCACGGTCCGGTATTTCCGGCGCCACCTCCCCGCCCCAGTTCAGTTCCACCAGTGCCTACACCACGTAACAGGCTTCCAGTGTGTCTCCAGAGCCCTGTTCCTCCTCCACGCACTCGTCCTATGGTGCGTGTCTCCAGCACGGTACCACCAATTCCGGCACCACGCACTAA
The DNA here is from genome assembly GCF_029448725.1 of Salvelinus fontinalis. Lineage (NCBI taxonomy): Eukaryota > Metazoa > Chordata > Actinopteri > Salmoniformes > Salmonidae > Salvelinus > Salvelinus fontinalis. The sequence continues at coordinate 33,461,731 of NC_074666.1, read as the reverse complement.
GCCTCCTGTGCGTCTCCAGAGTCCTGTGCATCCTGTTGCTGCTCCCCGCACTAGCCCTGAGATGCGTGTCCCCAGTCCGGTACCACCAGTTCCGGCCCCACGCACTAGGCCTAATGTGCGTCCCCAGGGTCCAGTATGCCCTGTTCCTTCTCCCCGCACTAGCCTGAAAGTGCGTGCCTTTAGCCCGATTCCTCCAGTTCCGGCACCACGCACCAGGTCTACAGTGCGCCTCATCCGGCCAGAGCCATCCGTCTCCCCAGCGCCGTCTGAGCCATCCGTCTCCCCAGCGCCGTCTGAGCCATCCGTCTCCCCAGCGCCGTCTGAGCCATCCGTCTCCCCAGCGCCGTCTGAGCCATCCGTCTCCCCAGCGCCGTCTGAGCCATCCGTCTCCCCAGCGTCATCTGAGCCATCCGTCTGTCCAGAGCCATTGGAGCCGCCCGTCTGTCCCGAGCCGTCAGAGCCGATAGTCAGTCAGGAGCCGCTAGAGCCATTCGTCAGTCAGGATCTGCCAGAGCCGCCAACCAGACAGGATCTGCCAGAGCCGCCAACCAGACAGGATCTGCCAGAGCCGCCAACCAGACAGGATCTGCCAGAGCCGCCAACCAGCCATGAGCAGCCAGAGCCGCCAACCAGCCATGAGCAGCCAGATCCGTCAGCCAGCCATGAGCAGCCAGATCCGTCAGCCAGCCATGAGCAGCCAGATCCGTCAGCCAGCCATGAGCAGCCAGATCCGTCAGCCAGCCATGAGCAGCCAGATCCGTCAGCCAGCCATGAGCAGCCAGATCCGTCAGCCAGCCATGAGCAGCCAGATCCGTCAGCCAGCCATGGGCCGTCCCTCAGTCCGGAGCTGCCGTCCCTCAGTCCGGAGCTGCCGTCCCTCAGTCCGGAGCTGCAGTCCCTCAGTCCGGAGCTGCAGTCCCTCAGTCCGGAGCTGCCCCTTATCCTTGTGCTGCACCTTATCCTGGTGCTCTCCCTTATCCTGGTGCTGCCCCTTATCCTGGTACTGCCCCTTATCCTGGTACTGCCCCTTAGTCCGGAGCTGCCCCTTAGTCCGGAGCTGCCCCTTAGTCCGGAGCTGCCCCTTAGTCCGGAACTGCCCCTTAATTCAGTGGGGTTAATGTGGAGGGGGGTCATTTGGGGGAGGCTACGTAAGCGGGTAGTGACTAAGGTGGGGTGGGGACCACGACCAGTGCCGGAGCCGCCGCCGTGGAAGGACGCCCACCCAGACCCTCCCCTAGACTATGTGCTGGTGCGCCCGGAGTTCGCACCTTAAGGGGGGGGTTATGTCACGCCCTGGCCTTAGTATTATTTGTTTTCTTTATTATTTTAGTTAGGTCAGGGTGTGACATGGGTTATGTGTGTGTTTGGGGGTATTTATATGGTAGAGGTGGTGTTGGTGGTAGTGGATGGGTTTGTGTTGAGTGTATGTATCTAGCTGTGTCTATGGGTGTGTAGTTTTCTAGGAAAGTCTATGGTTGCCTGAATGTGTTCTCAATTAGAGACAGCTGGTTTCGGTTGTCTCTAATTGGGAACCATATTTAAGGCTGCCATAGGCTTTAGCTGTTTGTGGGTCATTGTATATGTATATGTCGACGTAAGTAGTTTGTGTGTGCACTTACGTTTGAAGTTTCACGATCGTTTGTTGTTTTTGTTAGTGTTGTTTAAGTGTTTCGTGATCATCTTCGTCGTTATAATAAAGAAGATGTATTCATATCATGTTGCGCCTTGGTCCTCTCATTCATGTCAACACGATCGTGACAAATACGAAATTACATCATAAATATTCCCTTACCTTTGATGATCTTTCATCAGAATGCAGTAACAGGAATCCTAGTTCCACAATAAATCGTTTTTTTTGTTTTATAATGTCCATTACTTCTGTCGAATTAGCAACTTTGGCTAGCATGTGTAGTTCACGAGTCCATCGAACTTTACGCTAATGAACGAAAACTTCAAAAAATGATATTACAAATCGAATAAACTGGTCAAACTCAGTTGAGAATCAATCTTCAGGATGTTTTTCTCATATATATCCAATAACGTCCCAAACGGAGCATTTCTTCATGTCTATCTAACGCATTGAAGACAAGGACATCACATGCCCTGTGTGCGTGGCCAAGAACTGGCAATCTGCCTGACCTGTCACTCCAAAGGCTCTCATCCGGTCCCACAGGAAGCTATATGCTTCATTCCACGTTCTACTGCCTGTTGACATCCAGTGGAAGGCGTATGAAGTGCATACAGATCCATAAATATAAGGCAATTGAATAGGCGATGCCTTTCACAGCGACCCATTTCAGAATTTTCACTTCCTATTTGGAAGTTTGCCTGCCATATGAGTTCTGTTTTACTCACTGATATAATTCAAACAGTTTTAGAAACTTCAGAGTGTTTTCTATCCAATAGTAATAATAATATGCATATCATATGATCTAGGACAGAGTCGAGGCCGTTTAATTTGGGCACAAATTCATCCAAAAGTGAAAATGTCGCCCCCTATACCTAAGAAGTAACGCTATCCATCATTCCTTCAATTCTGACCAGTTTCTCAGTCCCTGCCGATGAAAAACATCCCCACAGCATGATGCTGCCACCACCATGCTTCAGTGTGAGGATTTTGTTCTCGGGGTGATGAGAGGTGTTGGGTTTGCGCCAGACAAAGTGTTTTCCTTGATGGCCAAAAAGCTCAACTTTAGTCTCATCTGACCAGAGTACCCTCTTCCATATGTTTGGGGAATCTCCCACATGCCTTTTGGCATGTGTTTGCTTATGTTTTTCTTTAAGCAGTGGCTTTTTTTCTGGACGCTCTTCTGTAAAGTCCAGCTGTGTGTAGTGTACGGTTTAAAGTGGTCCTCTGGACAGATATTCCCATCTCCACTGTGGAGCTTTGCAGCTCCTTCAGGGTTATCTTTTGTCTCTTTGTTGCCTCTCTGATTAATGCCCTCCTTGCCTGGTCCGTGAGTTTTGGTGGGCGGCCCTACTTCTCCACAACTTTGTCCCTGACCTGTTTGGAGAGCTCCTTGGTCTTCATGGTGCCGCTTGGTGGTGCCCCTTGCTTAGTGGTGTTGCAGACTCTGGGGCCTTCCAGAACAGGTGTATATATACTGAGATCATGTGACAGATCATACGACACTTAGATTGCACATAGGTGGACTTTATTTAACTAATTATGTGACTTTTGAAGGTAATTGGTTGCACCAGATCTTATTTAGGGGCTTCATAGCGAAGGGGGTGAATACATATGCACGCACCACTTTTTTCATTTTTTATTATTTAGAATTTTTCAAAACAAGTTTTTTTTCCCATTTCACTTCACCAATTTGGACTATTTTGTGTATGTCCATTACATGAAATCCAAATAAAAATATATTTAATAAATTACAGGTTGTAATGCAACAAAATAGGAAAAACGCCAAGGCGGATGAATACTTTTCCAAGGCACTGTATAGCACACCTTAAACAGGTCAGTTTGAGTGGAAGTCATTACTGGATTATGTAACTAATATGTGAATCAGGTTATGTCTTCAGTCACGTACAGTAGGCCTGGACATCATTAGGGCTGTGGAGTAACAGGAGTAGTTACCTCAGCCTATCTGCTGGGTGAACCACAGATATATCACAGTATCATAAACATGATGCTATTTGCTTGACTTTGATCTGTAGATAATGTATGATTTGAGCTGCAGTCCACATAAGAGGCCTGTTAAGCCCATCGTTCTCATGGGACAGTGCTAGGGCCCAGAAATCAGGCCTTAATGAGGAGAGCACCATTGGCAGGGGTTACCGCCAACATCCTGAAATTGTGATAATCAGAAAAATAACCAACTCCTCGGCAACAGTTGATCCCCATATGCTGCTTTTCACATTTGACTGCTCTCAATATTCGAATGTATTTATACATGGTCTGTAAGTGGGGAGCTCCGCTCCGATCCGGATTCATTTACATAAGACGGTAGTTACGCTGGAGCTGGAGTGCCTTGAAATAGGAACAGATGGGAGCGTTTAGCAACCTTATCACCACCCCCCTCAACCTCTCCTTCTTTTCTCTCCTCTTCTCTACCCTTCTCCCCACGCGGTACCCCCCGCCGGCTGTTCAGTTAACCTGTCACTTGTCATTGCCCAAAAATTCAAGGTATCATATGCCTCGCTGTGACTTCCTCCCTCCTCCCCCCTTTCTTCCCCCCTCGGTCTCCTTCACAATGGCATGAAGGTCCCCTGTCGTCTCTTGAAACATAAGGATGTGGCTTTTCCTCTCTGGTGTCGCGTAGTGTGTGGCGCTGGTTATTACCTTTTGATACAGAGTGTGTTGCTGAGATCACAGACCCCATGTGTAGCTCCTCTTGCATAATGAGGGGATTCTGTTAACGTGACACTGCAGTCACAAGCAGTGCAGCAGGCATGACACACTGGAGCAAAATACTTCTGATAACCATGAGATAACTCTGGAATGTTTGTAGAAGACACCAAAGCTTTGTCATTGTCAGTTTCACTCACTGTGCTGCTGTTTCTCTGAATACCACTCTACTACCGTGACATCATCATACCTGATCCAATCCAGTCTGATAGACACGCCCCCTTCTCGAAAATGGGACTGACTGTGTGGCCTCCCTGATTGATTGTAAGATAATCCGGACTGGAGTATTACTGGTTATGATTGGTTGTTGTTTGGTCCAAAGTATAATGTTAGACCAGTGTATATTTATAACATTTTGAATTGTTTAAAAAGCAAATTATAAGCATTTATAAAGGCTTATTCACAAGTAATTGTAACTTATTAATAGTGTGTAAAAAAGATAATCGTAGTGGATGGCGCTTGGTTCCTGTTGGAATTTCAAACTGTTGTCCGTCCACAGAGGGCAGCTCCCAGCAGACATTGCAACGCCCACAGTTTGTTGTTGTTGTTTATGTTGCTTTCATAAGGTCATCACCACCACATGGGGCAGCATATTTACAACAGCCACCCCATAGTTCTGTTTGTCCCTGACAGTCTGTTTATATGTGGGCTCCCCTCATCCGATTCCAAAGGTCAAAGAGTTATTACACTCATCCTCACAACACTCCAAGACTGTCATAGGAGTTCCATCACTATCGGTTAGCTACTGGTTTACTGGTCTGCTTTATTCAATCATTGCACGACTAAAGAATGCTTATGGGTGAGTCAGAGTATAGTGAATGGCAACAGGACTGGTGTGATCTAGGTTGGAGGAAATTAAAGCCCAAAACCTACGAATCGGTCAATTTCACTCTATTTCTCTGATAAATGTTCTAATCCAATACATTTAGTGTATGTAACTGAGAGTTAATAATAAATAGAGAGTAAAAAGCTACATATGCTATATCTATCTGTATGGACTGAGATTATATTGTTTTCACAGAGTGAAATGCAGACCCAATCCTCTGCAGTTCCAGTCTGCACTGTGTGTCTCTAGGAGCAGGAACAGCTAGGTCAGGTTGTTAGCAGCAGAGCACTGACAGTCCAATCCAGCACACATTCACCAGACTCTTTTGTTTTTACCTTCCTTTCTTCTGCCAAGAAAAAAAGAGGGTGCATCACTCCTCGGAGTAACCCACTGACACCTCCCTCTGATCTGCCTGCTTTCTTCCTACCTCCCCTCTCCTCACCCTCCATCCATCCCTCTCTCCCCTCCTCCCCACCCTCTCTCTCTCCCCATGCTCATGTCATCTCCTGAGAGTCAGTCTCCTGGTTGCCACAGTAACCAGTTCACCTCTCTCTCCAGTCTCAGTGCACCTAAAGAGAAGAAAGAATATGTCTGCTGGCGAGGGGAGAGAGAAAGAGGGAGGGAGAGAGAGAGGGAGGGGGGAAGGAGGGAGCAAGGCTTGAAGTGAGTGAGAGCCTAGACATACACCCTTCCCAAAAAAAGGGGGATAGACATGTTTCAGTATTGGAAAATTGCTGTTTCACATTTCTGTCTTTCTTCTGTTTTTATCCAGCGCCATGAAGAATTCACCCCAGAACAGATACAGCTGCTAGTGGGTGAGAGAGAAAGAAAGACCAGGAGAGAGATGGAGGGGAGAGAGGGAGAGAAAGGGAGATATGAGAAAGAGAGAGTGGGAAAAGGAGGTGTGTGTGTGGAGAGTGTGGGGGGGTCTGATATGACAACCTTGCTTTTGCACAATTGCAGGCTTCACAGGACAGTCATATTTTTTCAAAATCCCCCATCACAAATCACCATCTACCAATCCCTACCCGGTCTCCCTCCCTCCACTTTTCCCCATCCCAGTTTACTGGTGGAAAGGGAGCTGTCTCTGTCTGCCCTGCCAGCCTCAGCCCCAGTGTGCCCTGCATGCGTTCTCGTTCCAAAGACAAGGCTAGTCCTTCGTCGCTTTGCTCTGCGCCCTACTACACGCGCTCAGACACTGCCAATTACACCCACATTACCACCTCATTACCCTGGACGCAACAGCCACTGCTACTGCAGCAATCACAACTAAAACGCAATATAAATCAATTACATTCATTTTGACATTATTTGCAAGAGTGTTTTTTCAATGGATGGGGGGTGGGGGCTGTCACATGTTAAATGCTCTCCTGGTGATTGTGGTAATTTAGAGCGATATGGTAATGTAGTGTTGATGGCTATTTCCCTAAGCAGTTTTTTATGTATTAATCTTGTGGAATTACCTTTCAGTGATGTGAGATGATTTAGGTATTTTAGATGACGCGTACTGGGTAGTAGACTAAGCATTTAATATAATCACCTCAACCGTTACCAATACAGTTATTATACTATTATCCTCATCCTCATCATCATCATCCTATGTATGTTGTGCTCTTTACGTGCCAAATATACTCACGTACATTTCCCCTCTCACAGAATGCAAATGACTAAATAGTGGGACCTTGATTACATTGATGGTGCATTGATTTGTAATGGAGATACATAGCCTCACTGTCTATCTGTACAGTACGGTGTATGTGTCGTCCCTGCAGACTCCAGCCCAGTCAGCCCATCCAGAGCTTCTCCAGACTAGAGGCAGAGCCATCATTGAGCATGATGTTAATGGGGTTCCCTCCTGCTGGTTAACGAGGGCAGGCAGACACGCTGCACTAATTGCTCTGTATGATATATAACAGCCAGCCAGGCAGCCTGAGTCTGGGACAGAGAGCGCATGAATGCAATGAGACTGAGACAGCAGCTGCTTGCCTTCCTCTTAGCCCAATATTTGCTTATTAACCCTGGGCTGGGTCTGGCTCTGGCCTAGTGCGTCTATGGGGAGACTGGGGTTATATATCAACAGCAGAGGGGCTGTGTTGTGGCATGCATGGTGCCTGGGATGCTGGTTTTTGACTAGTTTAGAGCCTTGTAATCTCCATAGTGCAGTGTTTGAGTGTCAATGACTGTGTCAGCGGTGGCAGACATCTCTATCTCTCTGCCTGTCTGTCTGTCTGTCTGTCTGTCTGTCTGTCTGTCTGTCTGTCTGTCTGTCTGTCTGTCTGTCTGTCTGTCTGTCTGTCTGTCTGTCTGTCTGTCTGGTTGGATTGTTTAGAGTGATACAGATGTAGAATCTTAATTTGAGCCAGTTTGCTACAGTCAGTAGCATATCCATCCGCCTTGCCTCTCTGACACCAAGGAGGGATGAAATCCTAACCAAGGTCTTGGGAAAACCAACAGTAATTAGTAGACAGAAATAGACAGAAATGACTGGCCAACTACCACCCTCAGCAGACTAAAGACTTGGGATACTGTGTTGTAGTAGTTTGAGAATACAGCAGATAACATGGAATAGCTTACTGCAACGGCACCCCATTGAATACATCTGGAAAATAATTTTCTCTGTGAATTACTGTGGTTAATTGACTATGCTCTGAACTGCACAGTATGTTCAACCTGTAAACAGAGAGAAACACAAGTGGAAAGAGAAGCCTCAGAGGGGAGGAGAGATGAGGAGCTCTGTTCTTTTCTGTCTCCACGGTAACATTGATTGATATTCTTCAGGTGGAGCAGCAGGGCTGACCACTGCAGGCTAACACTCCACTCCACCGCCAGAGGGGTGGAGAGAGAGATTGAGAGAGGGGGAGGGGAGAATCAGTAGAATATCTGTTGGTCAACCCCCAGATCCTTTTAATCCCAGACACTCCTGTATCGACTCTGTTGAAATGAGGCACAATATACTTTGCGCACACATGTGAGTGTGACTGCACACGTGTGAGTGTGTGTGTGCCCTGTGCAGTTTGGCCATAAATCTGAGGCTGGACTAATGAATGTGTCTAGGCCACAGTGACCCTGTTTCCTAACTGTTACCATGGCAACACGGCCACCTTTGCATGAGAGTGGCCTGCCTGGCCACTCCCCCCTGCCTTTACCTCTTGTGAGGGGAGAGAGAGAGATGCAGGGGTTCTCTCCCTGTGCTCTACTGTGTGTTAATTTCACACGTCTGCTTTATTAAGAGGTAGTCGGGCAGAACGCTATAATTAATTAATTACACACACAAACACTCACACACACACACCAATTTACTGAGCACTCTCCCAACTTTACTCTCCCAACTTTACTCTCCCAACTTTACTCTCCATTGGTTGGCTTCACTCTTTTTTATTCGAAACACCACAAACAGTACAGTGTCAGGTAATCAACTTAAACAACTCCCCTGTAGCATCGTACAGTATCTTTATTCCAGGGCAAAAGTTTTTTTTAGAAAAGCCAGTTTATATGCAGCATGATACAAATGACTGTGATTGCTTTATCTCAGTAAAACATATGTATGTTGAACTGCATCAATCTAACAGCAGCTGTTCATATGAAAGATTCACAACTATAATATGCCAGATAATCTGCTGTTATTAGCTAGAGCGAGTGAGGTAGAGCACGGAGAGATGTCTTCACTCAGTGTCTTCTCTCTCCCTCTCTCCTTCTTTCTTCTCTCCCTCTCCCTCTCCCTCTCCCTCTCCCTCTCTCTCTCTCTCTCTCTCTCTCTCTCTCTCTCTCTCTCTCTCTCTCTCTCTCTCTCTCCTCTCTCTCTCTCTCCTCTCTCTCTCTCTCTCTCTCTCTCTCTCTCTCTCCCTCTCCTCTCTCCCTCTCCCTCTCTCCTCTCCTCTCCCTCTCCCCCTCTCCCTCTCCCTCTCCCTCTCCCTCTCTCCTCTCCTCTCTCTCTCTCTCTCTCTCTCTCTCTCTCTCTCTCTCTCTCTCTCTCTCTCTCTCTGCTCTCCTCTCTCTCTCTCTGCTCTCTCTCTCTCTCTCTCTCTCTCTCTCTCTCTCTCTGTCTCTCTCTCTCTCTCTCTCTCTCTCTCTCTCTCTCTCTCTCTCTCTCTCTCTCTCTCTCTCTCTCTCTCTCTCTCTCTCTCTCTCCTCTCTCTCTCTCTCTCTCTCTCTCTCCCTCCCTCTCTCTCCGTCTGGCTCCTGAATATTTAATGGAGCTGAATTACAGAGGCCCTCAACCATAATAAATGGAGAATCAGACAATTAAAGCAGAAGCGCCTGGGCTTTGAGTCTTACCTCTCCCAGAGGAGTCAGAGATTATTTAAAGTGGCACACTGTTTGATTATCTAATCCTCCCCTTGCCCTTCTGTTTTACTTACCGCGCTGCAGCACTGCACTGTGCTGCACACTGCCTGCTCCCTCCGTTTGCCTCCGCAAATTACCATGAAATGCCAATGAACACTCAATCTATCTAAGACCAGTCTATACTATAGGGGTTAGATCTGAGGGAGGACCTGAAGTCACCTCCACTGATCTTTTTTGTCTTCTTCTCACTTAATTGACTTGGTTTATAACAGAGGTTTGGGTTAGCTATGGATGGCCTGGTTTTCAGAGCTGGTATCGACATCAGATTTTACAAAACATCATTTATTTGAAAGAAACCTGTTTGGAAAGTTGACAGGTGTTTGTTTCTGTGTGTGTGCGAGAACCATAGACATTAAAAACAGTAAATAGTGATAGCGCTGACGTCATCCACATATTCCTATGAAAAACTCCCGATGGCGCATGAAGTATTTGAATTTGAAGCGCTCCATATTGCTGAATGGGGCTGAATGGCACAAAAAAATTGCTAAGGATCCTGGTGAAAGTGGCCGTAACTAGGAAAGGTCATGGTCGATGTAGTCGTTTTCATCCTGCCTGAGAGAGTCAACCTGAATGTCTATGGCATGAGGGCGCAAGCCTCCTCGTAGCCTGCCAACCTGTGATTGGTCTGTGTCAGCACATTGCCCTGTGTGACGACAAATATAGTAGTCAGAATGGAACTCTGTTTAATTAAATATCTCAATTTGTAGTGAGCTTTAAAAGAATTCACCATGGTGATCGAACTTGATTATAATAAACACATTTTAGTGCCCAAAACAGCCATACAAATATAAATGTTTGGCCGTTCTGCCGATCGTAACGTTCTAGGGCAGACCAGTAGCCGACCTGCAGAGGTCGTGACTTCACGTTCCAGACCGGACACTGGGGGGCGTGAACCCACACGTGGAACCTCTCACTCCTTGATGGTTGCTGACATCCAGAGGTGACTCAGGACAGGTGAAAACACTGATCTCTGTATGGACTATTGAACAGAGAAAATGAGAGATTGGAGAAAGGCCTACTTTTTTGTCATGTGCATACAAAGCAAATTTTTTCACACGTGGCATCATTTTGGGTGTTCAGAACATAGATATTAATTGAATAGATAGTGATAGCTAACTTAATGCTTCCCAGTGCCGTGTGGTTGCCCTATGCACAAAGGTTTCACATCAGTGCAGCTGAGAGGGGAGATCTACTATACATATTCATGAGGTATACAGCTGAGGCCCAACACTGGGGCTATTTAGCATCAGCCAGGGAGAAGCCAATGATAGCATTGTAAATGCACAGCCATCAGTGGCTTAATGACTTGAGTCTAACACTGGCCAATTAAGACGCACAGTCACTCACCATGGCCCAATGGCCCCCATTCATTTCAGAGGAAATAGAGTCTGAAGTGAGCCTGTGTTCACATCCCAAAAACGTATGTGTGTGTGTATGTGTGCGTGCGTGTGTGAGTTGGCCAATGTTTAGCTCAGCAAGGAACCTTAGCCCCAATACATACAAACCTTAGCTCCAATGTGAACTGCTTAAATACAGTAGGTGTGTGTAGGAGGGGACAGTGCTGAACAGCTGTAAGTTCGTCCTAATGAACAGAATGAGCACTGATACACAGCTCTGCCCATCATAATATCGTCACACACTAATCACGCCCTAAAGCCACTACTGTCTGTGTACGTGTGTGACCCTATTTTAGCTATTCTTGTATCAAGGGAACATAGTCACGGCCTGCCGTTGTCATGGGGTTGTTGTACTGCAGACGATCATTTATTTGTTTTTGATCATTTTGACTACCTTGATCCTCATAGGATGAATCAATATATGAACGTTAGGTATTCATTTAAAACATGCTGTGCAATGACCAACGACAGACAGTAATGAGTGATTGATACAGTCTCTTGCTCCAGGGCATCGTTAGTTAAACTATTATTGTCTTGTCACTGGGACAATGTTAAATGTCCATCCACAGTTAATAGCAGTAGTGTGTGTTCAGTCTGGCAGAATATGACATCTTTATCCTCCACTCTGGCGTACACGCCTACGGAAGGAGGGAGTCGTCAGCCCCAGGCTACTGTAACTAGTTAATGAGCAGAGGGATGTTTCTCCTGATTATCACCATGTAGAGAAACTGTTGCTCACTCAACTGCATGCATACCGTACATCTACAATACATGGTCTACCTGGATTTAATGCTAGCTAGCTAGCTAGCTAGCTAGCTAGATAGATAGATAGATAGATAGATAGATAGATAGTCTGTAACTTGCCTTACTGTCAGTGTGTTCCCAAACTGTAAGCTCAACCAGGTAAGAGAGAGGAACATATACACAATATATACAAAAGTATTTGGCTATTTCAGCAACACCCATTGTTGACATGTGTATAAAATTGAGCACACAGCCATGCAATCTCCATAGACAAACATTGGCAGTAGAATGGCCTTACTGAAGTGACACCGTCATAGGATACAACCTTTTCAACAAGTCAGCTCATCAAATTTCTACCCTGCTAGAGATTTCCCGGTCAACTGTAAGTGCTATTATTGTGAAGTGAAAATGTCTAGGAGCAACAACAACTCAGCCGCGACGTGTTAGGCCACACAAGCTCACAGAACAGGACCACAGAGTGCAGAAGTGTGTAGCGCGTAAACATTGTCTGTCCTCGGTTGCAACACTCACTACCAGGTTCCAAACTGTCTCTGGAAGCAACGTCAGCACAAGGACTGTTTTTCGGGAGCTTCATGAAATGGGTTTCCATGGCTGAGCAGCTGCACACAAGCCTAAGATCACCATGCACAATGCCAAGCGTCGGCTAGAGTGGTGTAAAGCTCGCTGCCATTGGACTCTGGAACAGTGGAAACACGTTCTCTCGAGTGATGAGAAACACGTTCTCTCTTTCAGCATGACAATGCCCCCGTGCACAAAGCGAGGTCCATACAGAAAGGGCTTGTCAAGATCGGTGTGGAAGAACTTGACTGGCCTGCACAGAGCCCTACCACATCGAACACCTTTGGGATGAATTGGAACGCCGACTGGGAACCAGGCCTAATCGCCCAACATCAGTGCCCGACCTCACTATTGTGGCTGAATGGAAGCAAGTCCCCACAGCAATGTTCCAACATCTTGTGGAAAGCCTTCCCAGAAGAGTGGAGGCTGTTTTCGCGGCAAAGGGGGGAACAACTCCATATTAATGTCCATGATTTTGAAATGAGATGTTCGATGAGCATGTGTCCACATACTTTTGGTCATGTAGTGTAGCTAAGGAAAAGATTATGTGTATTATTTTTTCATCCGGTGTATCTGGAAACTTGTGTGTGTACTAACTTACTGTATGTGTGTGTGTGTGTGTGTGTGTGTGTGTGTGTGTGTGTGTGTGTGTGTGTGTGTGTGTGTGTGTGTGTGTGTGTTTCCATTGTGAGCTTAGCACATTATGCAGACAATTGTTTGGTAGGAAGGTGCTGGGATAGGGATAGCGTTGCCCTGACAACTCACGTAGCTTTCAACAGCTTCCTGTAATGGTGACAAATGGTGGTTATTACAGGAGGAGTAATATGGTGGAATCCCCCTCTACTGAACTGTACTGTACTGTCTTAGAGATACGGAGCTTCTTCTCCTAAGAACTGCCAATTAATAAGACCAGGCCTTATTACAATGATACTCCCTCATATACAGGACATGACTTGCTGCACATAACAGGCCTGTGTTGAAAATAATTCTAGTGAAATCTTTTGAACACGTTGAGTGTTTGATTGAGAGTGCCTTGATGGGCAAGTTTTGAACCCGGGGGACTATTCCATAGATTCCATTGCGCTAGACAAGCTCAATCAAGCGCAGCTAAAGTATTTGACAGAAAACAAGTAGTATTTGAACCCAGACATGGCAGACGCCACTGCATAGGACCTTGATGTGTTGTTGTTCAGAAATTATTTTTGAAAGAGTCTTTCAGAAGTGGAGAGAAAACTCAATAATTATGCAGTTCATGTCTTTTCAACAGCAGCTTCAAGTCTGAGCACAGCAGGGAACATATACACACACACACACATGCACACGCGCGTACACACACACATACAAAGGGAGTAGACAGAGAGAGCGTGTAGAGGATATATTCATTATAGATGCAGATAGCTGCAGGTGGGCCAGCGTACTGCTGTTCATGTCAGGTAGTGTGAGTTTGTGTGGCCAAGGTTACAGTGACAATAATAACCCCCGTCTCTGGGGGTGAACCAACCTCCACTCCCCAACACGGCACATCCTGGCAGAGACAGCCTGGCAGAGAGCACAAGCTATTGCTAGTCGGCTGGCTCTGCAGGGACTGGGCTTCTGCCCTACTTGGAGGATAATCAAATGATGATGAAGCAAATGTCTCTTTTTGTTGTTGAAAGATAGCTTGGGTGTATTTTTTAATTTACACGAGCTGATCAGCTGCCACAGTTCAAAGTTCAAAAGGGATGTTAAAAGTGTTTATGCTCCTAAAAGACAGCTTGCATTTTGACAATATAACATTAGCCTAACTCAGCAAAGGGATGTGAGAAATGTTTCAGTGAGAAGCATTTTAATACCTGACTATATCTTACCTCCCATCTAGAGAGAGACAGAGAGCGAGGCTGTGAGGTCGGAGTCTTCAAGCTCCTGTTGGGATCTGTCAAACAGACACGGCTGACATTTTTATGAAAATTGCTCTGCCTGGCCATGATCTGTATTAGCATATGAAAGTTGTCTTCTTCTCTTTTTTTCTCTCTCTCCACATTGGTGTATGCTAATTTGTAAGTCATTTCAGATGACAGAGAGTGGTTGTATCCCAGAGGTGCTGTCTCTTTCTCTCTCTCCCTTTCTCTCTCTCTTTCTAACCTCCCATACTGTCTCAAATGCTCTCTCCCATACGCTCTCTTTCTCTCATAGTCTTATTTCTCTCTCTCCTCGTGTCTCTATCAGTGTAGAATCAGCTGACGCCTCAGAACTGTGCTGCGGGGTCCTACGCAGCGGACCTTTTGTCAACAGTTATGGAGAAAGCCACCTTTTAGGAAGATGGTCACCCAGCAAGCATAAGCCAGCCTGGAGAAAGAGTTCAACAATGCCACCATGTGTCTCCCAGGGAGAGATGATTTGTTAATGTTATTCATGTTTGTGTGTAAGGTTGTTGAGTTATTTTATCAGTGCAAAATTGCCAAAAACTGATTTTCCTAAATGGAAACAGCATGCGAGGACATTTTACAATATAATGTATTAGTATGGCTACAATTCTCTGTTACTATTCATGGCTATGATTCAGTCAGAATTTGTGAAATCCCCCATGTAGAGAATAGTCTACATTAGTGCTCACTGCATAATCCATTGAGTGGAGACTCACAGAGGGTGACTTGTGTCCCTGATCACGGCCATGCCAAGCACCTGGCTAGAGGAAGGAGAGGGGAAGGGGATGGACGGGGATTGGTGCCACCTGGGGTTTGGTGATGCCATTGCCATCCCCTCAGACACACACATCACACAGCTCTGCGTTATCACGGAGGGCTCTCTGTCTTCCCTCGTCTGCGTTAGTATTCAATAGGCGGACTGGGGGGAGCAAGGGAGGGCGTAGTAGAGCCCTGTGGATCGTTATTATTGACCAAGCCTCTGTGTAGCCCTGTGCTGTGGAGACAAGTCCACACGCGCACACACACACACACACACACACACACACACACACACACACACACACACACACACACACACACACACACACACACACACACACACACACACAGTGTAGTTGCTGTAGTGTGGGTCAGTTGAATATTCCATATTCACAATTATCCCTAAATAATAGTTTAAAAAATACATTTATTAATTGGGCTTGATAAAATAAATATAATCATGAATGGTCGTAGAGAGAAACCCCATCCTAAGCATGCATCAGGAATCTGATTCCAGCCCTCCACTGAGAGGAGGAGAGGGATTCAATAAACAACAATCTAGAGGCTCTGTGTTTGTGTAATTATGTGTGTGAGCGAGCAAGACTGTGTGTGTGTGTGTGTGTGTGTGTGTGTGTGTGTGTGTGTGTGTGTGTGTGTGTGTGTGTGTGTGTGTGTGTGTGTGTGTGTGTGTGTGTGTGTGTGTGTGTGTGTGTGTGCGCGCGTGGACACACACACACACACACACACACACACTACTTGCTCCACACAGACTTTTGAGGCGCGCGAGCACATACACCCACACACTCCTCGCTCCACACACACACACAAACACGCACGCACAAACACACATTACTCGCTCTCCGTTGTCATGGATTAGATGAAACCTGTTTTAATGAAAGCGCCTCTCATTCATAAGCCTGTAGAACAAAATCTTGTCAACTTTTGACGCCTAACAGCATGCCAGGCGAAGTTCAGGGGAAAGGAGGATCAAAGAAGGAAGGACAGGAGAGACTGACTGATTCCCCCTCCTTTGATATATGGTATTTATAATCGCTTGGAAATGAATTATTTTTCTTAACCTGCATGTCTGTCTCATTTAGGGTTGTCTTGTTTTGAAGAAAATAAAGAACAGTTGAGTTGTTAAATATCTTGTAAGATATCACATCTACTGAGGAGTGTAATTGGTTTAGAAAACACTAGGATTCCATTCTCCTCTGCTATAAGGTTTAGCAGAGATGATGTGTTTGTCTAGCATGCAAGTACACACACACACACACACACACACACACACACACACACACACACACACACACACACACACACACACACACACACACACACACACACACACACACACACACACACACACACACACACACACACACACACACACACACACACACACGGATGCGCACACACTCTCCTTTCCCCCTCATTTTACCAGTGGTTGCTTGTCACACACAACTGCATTTAAATCACAAGCTGAAAAGCCCTTCAGGATATCAAATCCATGCTCTAACTAGGTCAACGCTCGCTCCTCACAATGCACTGCTGCTGCTGCATCCTCCTCGCCTCCCTTTCTCTCTCCTTTTCTATCTGCACTACATGACCAAAAGTATGTGGACACATGCTTGTTGAAGATCTCATTTCAAAATCATGGGCATTAATATGGAGTTGGCCCCCGCTTTGCTGCTATAACAGCCTCCACTCTTCTGGGAAGGCTTTCCACTAGATGTTGGAACATTGCTGCAGGGACTTGCTTCCATTCAGCCACAAGAGCATTAGTGAGGTCGGCCACTGATGTTGGGCGATTAGGCCTGGCTCGCAGTCGTCGTTACAATTCATCCCAAAGGTGTTCAATGTGGATGAGGTCAGGGCTCTGTGCAGGCCAGTCAAGTTCTCCCACACTGATCTCGACAAACCATTTCTGTATGGTCCTCGCTTTGTGCACGGGGGCATTGTCATGCTGAAACAGGAAAGGGCTTTCCCAAACTATTGCCACAATGTTGGAAGCACAGAATTGTCTAGAATGTCATTGTATGCTGTAGCGTTAAGATTTCCCTTCACTGGAACTAAGGGGCCTAGCCCGAACCATGAAAAACAGCCTCAGACCATTATTTCTTCTCCACCAAACTTTACAGTCGGCACTATGCAATTGGGCAGGTAGCGTTCTCCTGGCGTCGGCAAACCCATATTCGTCTGTCGTACTGCCAGATGGTGAAGCAAAAGAACGTGTTTCCACTGCTCCAGAGTCCAATGGCGGTGAGCTTTACACTACTCCAGCCGATGCTTGGTATTGTGCATGATGATCTTAGGCTTGTGTGTGCCTACTCGACCATAGAAAACCATTTCATGACACTCCCAACGGAGAGTGCTTGTGGTGACGTTGCTTCCAGAGGCAGTTTGGAACTCGATAGTTAGTGTTGCAACAGACGATTTTTACATGTGACGCGCTTCAGAACTCGGTGGTCCCATTCTGTGAGCTTGTTTGGCCTACCACTTCGCGGCTGAGCCGTTGTTTCTCCTCTATGTTTCAACTTCACAATAACAGGACTTGCAGTTGACTGGGGCAGCTCTAGCAGGGCAGAAATTTGACAAACTAACTTGTTGGAATTGTTGCGTCCTATGACGGTGCCACTTTGAAAGTCACTGAACTCTTTAGTAAGGCCCTTCTACTGCCAATGTTTCTATGGAGATTGCATGGCTGTGTGCTCGATTTTATACACCTGTCAGAAACGGGTGTGGCTGAAATAGCCGAATCCACTAATATGAAGGGGTGTCCACATGCTTTTGTATATACAGTGCATTCGGAAAGTATTCAGACCCCTTGACTTTTTCCACATTTTGTTACATTACAGCCTTATTCTAAAATGTATAAAATTGTTTTTTATCCTCATCAATCTACGCACAATACCCTATAATTACAAAGCAAAAACAGGTTTTTAGAAATGTTGGCAGATTATAAAAAATTATAACTGTCACGACTTCTGCCGAAGTCGTTGCCTCTCCTTGTCCGGGCGGTGTTCGGCGGTCGACTTCACCGGTCTTCTAGTCATCATCGATCCATTTTTCATTTTCCATTGGTTTTGTCTTGTCTTCCCACACACCTGTTGTCAATCCCATTTCATTACCTGTTGTGTATTTAACCCTCTGTTTCCCTTCATGTGTTTGTCAGAGATTGTTCGTTGTCAAGTGTTGTGTGTTTTGTGTATAAGTGTGCGATGGGTCTTCATACCCAGATTTTGTATTATATTTTTTAGTGAGTGTTATGGAGCTTATTACTGGAACTTTTATTAAAGTACTCCATGCTACACTCTATTTTGACTCTCCTGCGCCTGACTTCCTCTGCCACTTATACACGCCATTGTGACAATAACTGAAATATTACATTTTCATTTTCAGACTCTTTACTCAGTACATTGTTGAAGCACCTTTGGTAGCGATTACAGCCTTGAGTTTTCTTGGGTATGACGCTACAAGCTTGGCACATTTGTATTTGGGGAGTTTCTCCCATTCTTCTCTGCAGATCCTCTCAAGCTCTGTTAGGTTGGATGGGGAGCGTTGCTGCGCAGCTAATTTCAAGTCTCTCCAGAGATGTTCGATCGGGTTCAAGTCCGGGCTCTGGCTGGGCCACTCAAGGACATTTAGAGACTTGTCCAGAAGCCACTCCTGCGTTGTCTTGGCTATGTGCTTAGGGTCATCGTCCTGTTGGAGGGTGAACCTTCGCCCCAATCTGAGGTCCTGAGAGCTCTGGAGCAGGTTTTCATCAAGGATCTCTCTATACTTTGTTCCGTTCATCTTTCCCTTGTTCCTGACTAGTCTCCCAGTCCCTGAAAATAATTCCCACAGCATGATGCTGCCACCACCATGCTTCACCGTAGGGATGGTTCCAGGTTTCCTCCATACATGACGCTTGGCATTCAGGCCAAAGAGTTCAATCTTGGATTCATCAGACCAGAGAATCTTGTTTCTCATGGTCTGAGAGTCCTTTTGGTGCCTTTTGGCAAACTCCAAGCGGGCTGTCATGTGCCTTTTACTGAGGAGTGGCATCCATCTGGCACACTCTACCATAAAGGCTTGATTGGTGGAGTGCTGCAGTGATGGTTGTCCTTCTGGAAAGTTCTCCCATCTCCACATAGGATCTCTGGAGCTCTGTCAGATTGACCATCGGGTTCTTGGTCACCTCCCTGACCAAGGCCCTTCTCCCCCGAGTGCTCAGTTTGGCCGGGCGGCCAGCTCTAGAAAGAGTCTTGGTGGTTCCAAACTTCTTCCATTTAAGAATGATGTAGGCCACTGTTTTCTTAGGGTCCTTCAATGCTGCAGAAACGGTTTGGTACCCTTCCCCAGAGCTGTGCCTCAACACAGCTCTACGGACAATTCCTTCGACCTTGGTTTTGCTCTAATGCTCTACGGACAATTCCTTCGACCTTGGTTTTTGCTCTAACATGCACTGTCAACTGTGGGACCTTATATAGACAGGTGTGCGCCTTTCCAAATCATGTCCAAACAATTGAATTTACCACAGGTAGAGTTCAATTTCGAGTCTCATAGCAAAGGGTCTAAAAACGTATGTAAATACATTTTCCGTTTTTTATTTTTAATGAATGTGCAAAAGTCTAAAGACCTGTTTTCTCTTTGGCATTATGGGCTATTGTGTGTAGATTGATGAGGAAAATGTTTTATTTAATCCATTTTAGATTAAAGCTGTAACATAACAAAATGTAGAAAAAGTCAAGGGATCTGAATACTTTCCAAATGCACTGTTATAGTAAATATATCTTTCTTTCTCTCTATTTCACCTTCTCTCTGTATTTCATCTTCTCCTTCTTCATTTCAACTCTCCTCTTTCTATCAAATGTAAAATATCACAAGGTTGAATCAATATTCTTTAATTAAACATCAAGGACATGAACACAGGTTCGTTACTGCCTTCTATGTATTATTGTAGCATTCTGCACAAAGGCCAATGCAATACAGTATGTCACATTACTCATTTTTCCCTTTCTATATCAAAAAGAAAATGGGGTCAAAATAGTGTAGATTGTTGCAGTGCTGTAATGGGTTTTGTGTTTTACAGACAGTATTCAATAAGAGGTGTTGGTCACTGTTCCAGTTCTCATAGCTTCAACACTGACTGGCATAGATGGGAAGGAAATGGGAGGTACTGTGAACATGCCATTCGCAACCCCATCCTAAACAGCATCCTCCATCATCTCTGTCTGAGGAATATCCTCCCAGCTTCTGCTATGACAGCTCCGGCAGCTATCAGGCATTAGTCCTCCTAAACGTTGACGACCTCCCCCCATTTCCAGTTTTCCCACGAATTAGCATGATATTAGCACATCCGACCTGAGCTACGCCGCGGTGCCACATCAAAGCGCTGTGTGATCTCTGTCCCTGGATCTCTCTGCTTTAGTCTGAAAGAGAGAGAGTTCCGCCAGAGAGAGAGAGCAGAGCGATGAGCTATGTGATAACGAGCGGTGTTAGACTGCCACAACACACAGCCGTGTCACATTCCCTCTCAGATGTGTTCAGCTAAATGGGCTGGAGCAGATGCTCAGTGTCTGTAGTCTCGTCGCCAGGCACATCACAGAAGACAACTCTGCAAATATTTACCAAGCCACATGGATATTCTATATCAAGTTTTGCTAGGGCTGTTTTTAGTGTTTTTATTTGTTGAATCATATCTGTACATGCAGGATGATTCTGATACCACTCTGTTGTGAATGAAAAAGTAAAAGAAAGTATATATGCCACACAGCTTTATGGTTGTACAGTATGTTGCTACTAAGCTACATAAGCAGGTTGAATGCTGCATATGTCTAACGATTAGCTGTGTCTTGTTATGTTGCAGCGCCTCGGTTCCTCATTGCCTCCACGGGAGCCCTGTACATCCTGGACGTGCAAAATGAGGATGGATTGTATAACTACAGGTGTATGACACGCCACCGCTACACAGGAGAGACCAGGCAGAGCAACAGCGCACGCCTCTTTGTGTCAGGTATGCAGAGGGACAGTACAGCTTGGATACCAGTCTGTTGTGCAAGTTTGAGTGCCAATGATAGCCTGGAATACACTCCGAATATCAGTAGGTTTCACTATTGTTTCAATTCACTCCTTCAATCTGGACCTGCTCCAAGCTAGTCAACTGAGTGTTGCTAACAATGCATACTTTTGACCAAAATATTGCATTTCTCTCACCTTTTGCCATTGCTCCTCCCTCAGACCCCTCCAACTCGGCGCCGGTCATCCTGGATGGCTTTGAGCGTCGCGAGGTGATGACATCACACCGGGTGGAGCTACCGTGCAAGGCGTCTGGTCACCCGGCCCCGAAGTACCGCTGGCTGAAGGACAACCGTCCGCTAGAGCCGGACAGCCGCTTCAGGCAGAGTGTGACGGGCCTGCTGATCGAGAGGGCGCAGCCCAGCGACAAGGGAAGCTACGTGTGTGAAGTGTGGAACAGCTATGGCAACGCAGAGGTGGTGGGGAGGCTGCAGGTCAAAGGTCAGTAATAGACTGTGTGCAGCATGTTGTGCCAAATGTACAGTATATTTGTTGTTAATCTGTTAATTGTATATCTGAAATACTGTTCAGAGTTGGATACTGTTCAAAGTTCCTACATTTTTAGCTGATATACAGTATGTCACATTGACAAGAGAATATAAGCCCCCTCTCCCTCTTCCAGAGCCCCTGAAGGCAGTGGTCAGCCCGAGGAAGGTGAAAGGCAGCGTGGGTAGCCAGGTGTCTCTGTCGTGCAGCGTGAGTGGCTCGGAGGAGTACGACCTGTCCTGGTACCGGAATGGAGAAATTATCTACCCTGGGAACAGTGTTCGTATGACTGGCAACAACCGGGAGAACCTGGTCATGGCTGGGATGGCTAAGAGTGATGGAGGAGCCTACCAGTGCTTCGCTAGGAAAGGCAAGATGTCCGCCCAGGACTTTGTCCAGGTCATTCTGGAAGGTCAGTACTCTCAGTGGATGTCTGTGTGGTCAGGGGGTTAGCAATATTACTTTCAATCGCAGCAGAAAACCTATGTGTTTCTGTTTTTGGGTAGTTGTGTGTTTTTAGTGTGTATGTGCATGTGAGCATTGTGTGGCCATATATCTGTGTGTGAGTGTCCATGCATGTAAGTGTGTGTTTGCCTGCATGTGTTTTTTTGTGTGACTGCAGAATTGGGGAACACCAACCATTGATCAGGTGTGCGTGTGTGAGTGCTAATGAGAGCTGCAGTAAAGCCCTGCCCACAGCCCCTATGATTAGATTATCTGAACAAGCCTCACATTGCTCGCATGGCCTGAACTCCGTTGCTGTGGCAACTGTCTCCTGTGGCCATGGACCAATATAAAGAGGGTATTGATAATCTATAATGAGGAGGAGGAGGAAGAGGAGGGGGAGGAGGAGTAGGAACAATTCCAAATCCTCTCTCCACTGAGATATACAGTATTCGTGTGAATGGACATTGTGTGTGCTCATCATGATCCTTTGATGCATGTGACTTGAGGTCAACAGTTTTTTTTTTATCCCTGATTTACTGTATCTGGCAAAGAGACAATGTAATGAATTCTCCTTTTATTAACTAGACATACTAGACATATATCTAGGATCAGTCGAACCAAACCTAATC
This sequence comes from Salvelinus fontinalis, assembly GCF_029448725.1. Lineage (NCBI taxonomy): Eukaryota > Metazoa > Chordata > Actinopteri > Salmoniformes > Salmonidae > Salvelinus > Salvelinus fontinalis. The sequence goes on along the minus strand of NC_074666.1, from coordinate 33,439,199 downwards.
ATCACCTTGACCTTAAAGGAAAACTCCACCCAAAAACTATCTTTTGGTATTTGTTTCATTGGTCCATTGTTGATATAGTCCCAATCATCAGCAATCAACTTTTCAAGATATGTAACTTTCAAAATACAGAAATATGACCTGAATGATGTTGACAAGCAAAACATTTTGGGAATATATCAACAATGGACCAATGAAACAAATACGAAAGAATACTGTAGTTTTGGGGTGGAATTTTCCTTTAAGGGGGATAAAATGCATCTGACTTTAGATTGGTATCTAGATCAACTAGAACAAAGTCTCTTTAACTCTAACCCACCTCCCATCTTGTCCCCCTCTCTCCAGACGGCACGCCCAAGATCATCTCTTCCTTCAGTGAGAAAGTGTTTGGAACCAACGAGTTTGTGTCACTGTTCTGCACGGTGAAAGGCACACCGGAGCCCAGGGTGATGTGGACGCTGGACGACGATCCAGTCATCAGGGACTCCCGCCACCGCATCGGCCACTACACCAACCAGGAGGGCCATGTGATCAGCCACCTGAACATCAGCCAGACAACAGGGCCAGACGGGGGGGTCTACCGGTGCATCTGCAACAATTCGGCCGGGGCGGTCTCCTACCAGGCGCGAATAAACGTAAGAGGTGCTTGTCAGATCAGCTCCTCCAAAACAATTACATTTTACACATATATGAATTTATGAATGAATTTGTTGTTGTTTTTGTTGTTTTTCCTGATGCATGTGTTTTATTCCAAAGCTCCTTTGAGAGTGCCTGACTAACCTCTTTCGTGCTTGTTTCAGGGTCTCCTTGTTGTTTGTGTGTGTTGTGTCTTAGTTGTGTGTTAGTTGTGTGTTCTGTGTGTGTTGTCTGTTAAATGTGTGATCTGTGTGTGTTGTGTGTTATTTGTGCGTTAGTTGTATGTAAAGTGTGTGGTGTGTTTTAATTGTGTGTTAATTGTGTGTTCTGTGTGTGTTGTATGTTAGTTGTGTGTTGTGTGTGTTGTGTGTTCTGTGTGTTCTGTGTGTGTGTTAGTTGTGTGTTCAGTGTATGTTGTGTGTTAGTTGTGTGTTAGTTGTGTGTTCTGTGTGTGTTGTGTGTGTGTGTTGTGTGTTCTGTGTGTGTTGTGTGTTAGTTGTGTGTTAGTTGTGTGTGGTGTGTGTTAGTTGTGTGTTCTGTGTGTGTTGTGTGTTAGTTGTGTGTTCAGTGTGTGGTGTGTGTTAGTTGTGTGTTCTGTGTGTGTCAGTTGTGTGTTCTGTGTGTGTTGTGTGTTATTTGTGCGTTAGTTGTGTGTAAAGTGTGCAGTGTGTTTTAATTGTGTGTTCTGTGTGTGTTGTGTGTTAGTTGTGTGTTCTGTGTGTGTTGTGTGTGTGTGTTGTGTGTTAGTTGTGTGTTCTGTGTGTGTTGTGTGTGTTTTGTGTTCTGTGTGTTCTGTGTGTGTTGTGTGTTATTTGTGTGTTAGTTGTGTGTTCAGTGTATGTTGTGTGTTAGTTGTGTGTTGTGTGTGTGTGTGTGTGTTGTGTGTTAGTTGTGTGTTCTGTGTGTGTTGTGTGTTAGTTGTGTGTTTTGTGTGTGTTGTGTATTAGTTGTGTGTGGTGTGTGTTAGTTGTGTGTTCAGTGTGTGGTGTGTGTTAGTTGTGTGTTCTGTGTGTGTCAGTTGTGTGTTCTGTGTGTGTTGTGTGTTATTTGTGTGTTAGTTGTGTGTTCAGTGTGTGTTATGTGTTAGTTGTGTGTTGTGTGTGTTCTGTGTATGTTGTGTGTTAGTTGTGAGCCATTTTTTTGTTTCGTTCCTTCTTGTTTTGTTTACGTATGTCACAAATATGTGTATGTGTGTGCATGTGTGTCTGTGTTTTTGTACATGTGTCTGTGTGTGAGCGTGTTCTATCTGGTCTGGTTTCCCCTACGGTCGTTCTGTCTGTGTCGATGTGTGTATCTTTGTGTCAACTAGCTCCCCAGTCTGTCTGTACCCATCTTTTTCCTTTTGATTTAATTTCCTATTCAAAACATGCCAGATTATCCTAGGGGCTCGTATAGTGCTGCGATCATCACTCACTGGTGTCAGCGGTAACTTCTCTAATGCCCTACTCCCTACCTAACATTCGCTGATGGCTTTATATTGGGACGCCATTAAGTTGATTTACACTAGCACTAGCATTTGACTGAGGAGCAATCTACACTCAGCAGGGAGGTGCCAGGCAGCTCTATAGCCAGCTACTGTAAAACTGATTGTCGCCATGGTTACTAGGGGTATATCTAGAGACTCCAGGCCCGTCATCCTCCACTCAATGCTAATTCATTACGTTATAAAGGCTCAAAACAGAGAAGTATAGGCCTATGGTCTGTGTTACATATTGGATAACTAATTTTGATGGTTTGCCCACTGGAAAGCACAATGATGTAGCTAAGCATGGGCTTAGTGAGGGGATGCTAAAGACTCCAGTTCAGTAGGTTAGCTAGAAGAGAGCGGAGCTGAGCAGAGTGTCCATGGCTTCTGAATGCAGCCTGAGCGTAGAAGATAAATATCCACAGGTGTCATTGCAGAGACAGTGTAATGACTGTTTCTCACATTGATTGCTTCTTAATCATGCTAAAGAGAGTAGCAACGTGGATGCCTTTACACACCACCACAGATTTAGTTCAACTGTTCTATCTAGCTACAGTACCTAACTCTAGATTTGTACCTTTCTGTCAAGTGTTAGTTTTCCTATGGCTCCTAAAGGCAATACAGGATGGATTGGGTAACTGTCATCTATCTACAGTATGTTAAATATCCTAATAGTCAGACATTATCCCTGGTAGGGTCTGTATTATAGAGCTGTGTTGGTTACATGCTGTTGGTTTTCCAGCAGTGTGAGAGAGCGAGCAGGGGGAACATGAGTAATGCTTTTGATAATATGTTCATAAGTGGAGAGTGGGAACATTTTGCTCTAATGCTTGTCAAATGCAATCATGCCTGGCGTCTAGCAGGTGCTAGAACAGTGTGATAATATTCACTTCACCTCGGAGAGTTTAAAATAGGAAAGTAGGTACACGCCCTCTGGAACACTCAGCTATGGATTGGTCCCAGTAACGAGGAACTAGGGTGATTTTATATTACTATTATTCAATGAGATTTATGTAAATTATTGCCTTCTATTTCCTAATTACAGGAAAAAGAGGTGTTGATATTATACTAATAGTAGGATATTGTAGTCTGAGCACTGAGCAAGTCCCAATGGAGTATATTATTTTAATATGCGTTACAATCTCCAATAAATGTTGTCCTTGTCTTTCAGAATGAATCCCTGTCTGTCTCCATGGTTTCTGACACACTTAAACATCTCAAACTTCTAAAGTTTCACATTTCTCAGCCTCAAAATCATTTTAAGAGAGGTATTTCTCTTCTGTCTCCATTAAGGGCCTGCCAGCATACGACCAATGAAAAACCTCACCGCCATTGCTGGGCGGGACATGTACATTCACTGCCGCGTCATTGGCTACCCGTACTACTCCATCAAATGGCACAAGGACGCCAACCTGCTCCCCTATAACCACCGGCAGCGGGCATTTGAGAACAATGGCACGCTAAAGCTGTATGATGTACAGAAGGATGTGGATGAGGGAGAGTACACGTGTAGCGTGCTGGTCTCACCTTCTCTCTCCACCAGCCAAAGTGTGCACGTCAGTGTGAAAGGTACAGTATGCACTCAAACCTTTAGCCTACTCAGTTAAAGATACAACCCAGGGGTCACAACCTGTAGAGCTATCTGCGGGCGTTATGCTACGTTCATAACCAAGTAGCAAGGTGATAATTACCAGTTGTGAGGATGTAAATTCAGGCAATGGCATCTAGAATAGGCTACCTGTCGCCCCTCTAACACACATGATTCTACTCATGATCTACTCATCAGGACCTAGATTTGATGAATCAAGTGTGTTACAGCCTCTTGTATAGGCACTTTACAGATATATGCCATAATCAGTAAAAGGTATGGCTCTTACAATCAAATCAAATTGTATTTTTCACATGCTTCGTAAATAACAGGTGTAGACTGACAGTGAAATGCTTACTTACAGTGCCTTGCAAAAGTATTCATCCCCCTTGGCATTTTTTCTATTTTGTTGAATTACAACCTGTAATTAAAATGGATTCACCCCCTTTGCTATGAAGCCCCTGAATAAGATCTGTCACATGATCTCAGTATATATACACCTGTTCTGGAAGGCCCCAGAGTCTGCAACACCACTAAGCAAGGGGCACCATCAAGCAAGCGGCACCATGAAGACCAAGAGCTCTCCAAACAGGTCAGGGACAAAGTTGTGGAGAAGTACAGATCAGTTTTGGGTTATAAAAACTTTGAACATCCCACGGAGCATCATTAAATCCATTATTAAAATGTGGAAAGAGTATAGCACCACAACAAACCTGCCAAGAGAGGGCTGCCCACCAAAACTCACGGACCAGGCAAGGAGGGCATTAATCAGAGAGGCAAAAAGGAGACCAAAGATAACTCTGAAGGAGCTGCAAAACTTCACAGCAAAAATTGGAGTATCTGTCCATAGGACCACTTTAAGCCATATACTCCACAGAGCTGGGCATTATGGAATAGTGGCCAGAAAAAAAATATTGCTAAAAGAAAAAAAATTGCAAACACGTTTGTTGTTCGCCAAAAGGCATGTGGGAGACTCCACAAACATATGGAAGAAGGTACTCTGGTCAGATGAGACTAAAATTTAGCTTTTTGGCCATCAAAGAAAATGCTGTCTGGTGCAAACCCAACACCTCTCATCACTTCTAGAACACCATCCCCACAGTGAAGCATGGAGGTGGCAGCATCATGCTGTGGGGATGTTCTTCATTGGCAGGGACTGGGAAACTGGTCAGAAATGAAGGAATGATCTTTAAGTCATACCACAGCTAAATACAGGGAAATTCTTGAGGGAAACCTGTTTCAGTCTTCCAGAGATTTGAGACAAGGATGGAGTTTCACTTTCCAGCAGGACAATGACCCTAAGCATACTGCTAAAGCAACACTCGAGTGGTTTAAAGGAAAACATTTACATGTATTGGAATGGCCTAGCCAGAACCCAGACCTCAATCCAATTGAGAATCTGTAGTATGATTTATAGATTGCTGTACACCAGCGGAACCCATCCAACTTGAAGGAGCTGGAGCAGTTTGTCCTTGGGCAAAAATCCCAGTGGCTAGATGTGCCAAGCTTATAGAAACATACCCCAAGGGACATGCAGCTGTAATTGCTGCAAAAGGTGGCTCTACAAAGTATTGACTTTGGGGGGTGAATAGTTATGCACGCTCAAGTTTTCAGTTTTTTTGTCTTATTTCTTGTTTATTTTAAAATAAAAAAATATTTTGCATCTTCAAAGTGGTAGGCATGTTGTGTAAATCAAATGATACAACCCCCCCCAAAATCAATTTTAATTCCAGGTTGTAAGGCAACAAAATAGTAAAAATGCCAAGGGGGGTGAATACTTTTGCAAGCCACTGTACGTGACCTTCCCAACAATGCAGACAAATCTAAAAAATAATATTTAAAAAAGTACATGAGGAATAAATACACAAAAAGTAACTTGGCTATATAGACAGTGATAAAGAGCTCCACCATGTGGTGGTCTCTAATAGAGGTGGCGGTTTACATATAGGTGCAACTGCCCCGGCGTCCTGGTAAGAGGACGGAAATGACCGGTAGGAGACAGGGATGCAGTTCACACATTATTTCCCCACTCAAGACAGGCACACACACACAGCAAACAGGAAGTGGACGAAGTTGAAGTGTTGTAGTGATAGTGATAGTGGTTTGTAGGTCAGTGACACGCTAACACTAGCGTGTGTTGAGAGAATCCAGGGCTGCAGAAGAAATGGTCAATGGGTTGTGGCCCAGCCATTGATGTGCAGGGCAGAGGTTTATGCTCCTCACTCTGCCACTGCTTGCTGAAGACTTACCCCGGACTGGGCTGGATTGTGCTTTTATACTTGTTCTGGTCACACCTGCTTGTTGGACAGATGTACTGTGGAGATGCAGTTCGGCAGGATCAAAGGTGGTGATGGGCGGTCAAATGTCCTAATCAGAGGTTGTGGCATGTAACTGGAGAGCTCCAGAGATGCAAACATAGTAGCCTGTAAACAATGGGATCCCATCCCCCGCCTCTGCTCTCTGCAGAGTCAGGGAGTCAGGCAGAGTTAGGTAGGCTATGTGTTTCAAGAGAGAGAGGGCTATGAGTTAGTTCATGAGAGGGACTGTAAGGGTTTTCTACACATGTGGTACAAATGCTGAGTTGATGTGCAAGGGTACGAGGTAATTGAGGTAGATATGTGCATATCATAATCAATCAAATTTTATTGGTCACATACAGATATTTAGCAGATATTATTGCGGGTGTAGCAAAATGCTTGTGTTCCCAGCTACAGCAGTGCAGTAGTATTTAACTGTGCAGTAGTATAAAAATCAATTCACAACAATACACACGAATCTCAAAGTAAAAGAATGGAATTAAGAAATATACACTGCTCAAAAAAATAAAGGGAACACTTAAACAACACAATGTAACTCCAAGTCAATCACACTTCTGTGAAATCAAACTGTCCACTTAGGAAGCAACACTGATTGACAATACATTTCACATGCTGTTGTGCAAATGGAATAGACAAAAGGTGGAAATTATAGGCAATTAGCAAGACACCCCCAATAAAGGAGTGATTCTGCATGTGGTGACCACAGACCACTTCTCAGTTCCTATGCTTCCTGGCTGATGTTTTGGTCACTTTTGAATGCTGGCGGTGCTCTCACTCTAGTGGTAGCATGAGACGGAGTCTACAACCAACACAAGTGGCTCAGGTAGTGCAGCTCATTCAGGATGGCACATCAATGCGAGCTGTGGCAAGAAGGTTTGCTGTGTCTGTCAGCGTAGTGTCCAGAGCATGGAGGCGCTACCAGGAGACAGGCCAGTACATCAGAAGACGTGGAGGAGGCCGTAGGAGGGCAACAACCCAGCAGCAGGACCGCTACCTCTGCCTTTGAGCAGGAGGAGCACTGCCAGAGCCCTGCAAAATGACCTCCAGCAGGCCACAAATGTGCATGTGCACCCCTTGTGAGACCATATGCTGACACATGCACATTTGTGGCCTGCTGGAGGTCATTTTGCAGGGCTCTGGCAGTGCACCTCCTTGCACAAAGGCGGAGGTAGCGGTCCTGCTGCTGGGTTGTTGCCCTCCTACGGTCTCCTCTACGTCTCCTGATGTACTGGCCTGTCTCCTGGTAGCGCCTCCATGCTCTGGACACTACGCTGACAGACACAGCAAACCTTCTTGCCACAGCTCGCATTGATGTGCCATCCTGGATGAGCTGCACTACCTGAGCCACTTGTGTGGGTTGTAGACTCCGTCTCATGCTACCACTAGAGTGAAAGCACCGCCAGCATTCAAAAGTGACCAAAACATCAGCCAGGAAGCATAGGAACTGAGAAGTGGTCTGTGGTCACCACCTGCAGAACCATTCCTTTTTTGGGGGTGTCTTACTAATTGCCTATAATTTCCACCTTTTGTCTATTCCATTTACACAACAGCATGTTAAATTTATTGTCAATCAGTGTTGCTTCCTAAGTGGACAGTTTGATTTCACAGAAGTGTGATTGACTTGGAGTTACATTGTGTTGTCTAAGTGTTCCCTTTATTTTTTTGAGCAGTGTATAAATATTAGGACGTGCAATGTTGGAGTGCCATTGACTAGAATACAGTAGAATACAGTATATACATAGAAAATGAGTAAAACAGCATGTAAACATTATTAATAAATGTAATCAAACTATAATATTTCTTACGGAAAGAAGTGTGTTCAATAGGAAACTGATTTTAGCAGGTGCGTCTTGTCGAATTTCCAAGACTGTGTCCCTGTACTAAAACTGATATTTCTTATTCGTTTTGGAAGTTACAAGCCTGAAACCTTGAACATAGACTGCTGACACCCTGTGGAAGCCATAGGAATTGCATCCTGGGAGCTAGAACTCGGTATGCCCCTATACTTTCCATTGTAAGAGCATGGTCTCTCAAAATAAAATTCTGGTGGGGTTTTCTATGGATTTTCTCCTACCATATCTATTGTGCTATATTCTCCTACATTATTTAAACATTTCTACAAACATCAAAGTGTTTTATTTCCAATGGTACCAATTATATGCATATCCTGGCTTCAGGGCCTGTGCAACAGGCAGTTTACTTTGGCCACGTCAGTCAGGCGGAAATTGAGAAAAAAAGGGCCTAGCCCTAAAGTGACCAAGTGATCCTTTATTAAAGTGACCAGTGATTCCATGTCTATGTCAATAGAGCAGCAGCCTCTAAGGTGCAGGGTTGAGTAACCAGGTGGTAGCCAGCTATTAACAGTGACTAAGTTCAGGGCAGGTTACTGGGTGGAGGCCAGCTAGTGATGGCTATTTAACAGTCTGATGGCCTTGAGATAGTACCTGGTTTTCAGCCTCTCGGTCCCAGCTTTGATGCAGCTTTGATGGGGTGGCAGAAAGCCTAGTTGTTAGAGCGTTGGGCCAGTAACCGAGAGGTTGCTAGATCGAATCCCTGAGCTGAGAAGGTGAAAATATGTCGTTCTTCCCCTGAACAAGGCAGTTAACCCAGTGTTCCTAGGCTGTCTTTGTAAATAACTGACTTGCCTAGTTAAATAAAGGTTAAATAACTAAATAAAAGCTGTACTGACTTTGCCTTCTGGATGATAGTGGGGTTAACAGGCTGTGGCTTGGGTGGTTGATGTCCTTGATGATCTACTACTGTTGTGTAGGGATAAAGTGACTAGGCAAAAGGATAGATAATAAACAGTAACAGCAGCGTATGTGATGAGTCAAAAGAGTTTGTGTAAAAAGGGTCAATGCAGATAGTCTGGGTAGGTATTTGGTTAAGTATTTAGCAGTCTTATGGCTTAGGGGGAGACGCTGTTCAGGGTTCTTGCTGTGTGGTAGCAGAGAGAAATGTCTAGGGTGGCTGGAGTCTTTGACAATTTTTAAGGCCTTCCTCTGACACCGCCTGGTGTAGAGGTCCTGGATGGCAGCTGTAAAACTTTTTGAGGATCTGAGGGCCCATGCCAAAACTTTTCTGTTTCCTGAGGGGGAAGAGGTGTTGTCATGCCTTCATCCTGACTGTGTTGGCATGTGTGGACCATGTTAATTCCTTAGTGATGTGGACACTGAAGAACTTGAAGCTCTCGGCCCTCCGTTTCTTTTAGTCCACGATCAGCTCCTTTGTCTTGCTGACATTGAGGGAAAGGTTGTTGTCCTGGCACCACACTACCAGGTCACTGACCTCCTCCCTATAGGCTGTCTAATTGTCTTCATTGATCAGCAAACTTAACTTCTTATGGCTGCAGGGCGGTGCCGGTACACTTATGACAACAGCCACTTCAAGTGCAGGGCGCGAAATTCAAAAGATATTTTTTTTTAATATTTAACTTTCACACATTAACAAGTCCAATACAGCAAATGAAAGGTACACATCTTGTGAATCCAGCCAACATGTCCGATTTTTAAAATGTTTTACAGCGAAAACAGCACGTATATTTATGTTAGCTCACCACCAAATACAAAAAAAGGACAGACATTTTTCACAGCACAGGTAGCATGCACAAAGCCAACCTAACTAACCAAGAACCAACCAAACTAACCAACAAACAACTTCATAAGATGACAGTCTTATAACATGTTATACAATAAATCTATGTTTTGTTCGAAAAATGTGCATATTTCAGGTATAAATCATAGTTTGCATTGCAGCTACAATCAGAAATTGCACCGAAAGCAGCCATAATAATTACAGACACCAACGTCAAATACCTAATTACTCATCATAAAACATTTCTGAAAAATACATAGTGTACAGCAAATGAAAGACAGGCATCTTGTGATTCCAGCCAATATTTCCGATTTATTGAGTGTTTTACAGCGAAAACACAATATAGCGTTATATTAGCTTACCACAATAGCCAGAAAGACAAGCCATTTCCCAGTAGCAAAAGTTAGGGATCGTAACAAACCAGTAAAAGATATATATTTTTTGACTAACCTTGATATTCTTCATCAGATGGCAGTCCTATAACATCAGGTTATACATACACTTATGTTTTGTTCGAAAATTTGCATATTTAGAGCTGAAATCAGTGGTTACACATTGTGCTAACTTAGCTACTTTTTCCACAACGTCTAAACAGCAACGATATTTTTCTGACACGTTTTCTGACACACATAATCTGACCAAATAGCTATTCATAAACATAACTAAAAAATACATGTTGTATAGGAAATGATAGATCCATTAGTTCTTAATGAAATCGCAGTGTTAGAATTCTAAAAAATAACTTCATTACGACATCCAGCTTCGGTATAGCTGAGTACCCAAACGTTGGGCGCCGACACATGCACGACAGATATATGAAATAGCATCATAAAATGTTTCTTACTTTGGTGCTCTTCCATCAGAATGTTAGACAAGGTGTCCTTTGTCAAGAACAATCGTTGTTTGGATTTAGAACGTTAATTTTCCCTCTTGAATTAGCAAGCGCGCTAGCCAAGTGGCTCGAATCTCTCCATGTCAACAAACGGAAGAGAACGGAACACGGCAAAACTCCCGAAAAATGTTCAATAATCTGATGAAACAATATTGAAAAACATACTTTACGATGATATTGTCACATGTATCAAATAAAATCAAAGCCGGAGATATTAGTCGCCTATAACGGCAGCTAAACAGAAGGCAAATCCAAGTTCCCTTTCGCGCCTCCAGAAAACAGGAAATGGGCGGACACGTCATACAAAGAGCCTGTATTCCACTTCAGACCAAGATAAACACTAAATTTCTTCTCTCACCGCCTCTTGACATCCAGGGGAAGGTCTATGAAGTGCACGTATACTCTTACGTATCATGCCCATTTATAGGCAGGAAGTAGAACAGAGCCCCAATTTCAGACTTTCCACTTCCTGTTCAGGAAGTTTGTGCCAAATGAGTTCTGTTTGACTCACAGATATAATTCAAACGGTTTTAGAAACTAGAGAGTGTTTTCTATCCAATAGTAATAATAATATGCATATTGTACGAGCAAGAATTGAGTACGAGGCCGTTTGAAATGGGCACCTTTTATCTGGCTACTCAATACTGCCCCTTCAGCCCAAACAGGTTAATGATGGTGTTGGAGACGTGCGCAACCACGCAGTTGTGGGTGAACAGGGAGTACAGGACTAAGCACAAACACCTGAGGGACCCCTGTGTTAAGGGTCAGCGTGGTGGATGGGTTGTTGTCTACCCTCACCAACTGGGGGTGTCCTGTCAGGAAGTCCAAGGGATCCAGTTGCAGAGGGAGGTGTTCAGTCCCATGAGCTTGGAGGGCACTATGGTGCTGAGCTATAGTCGATAAACAGCATTCTCACATAGGTGTTCCTCTTGTCCAGGTGTGGATTGCAATAGAGATTGTGTCATCTGTGGATTTGTTGGAGCGGTATGCGAATTGGAGTGGGTCCAGGGTGTCTGGGATGATGGTGTTGATGTCAGCCATGACCAGCCATGACTTACATTGTAAAGGATCCCATCGTCAGCTGATCTGAACATTCACAGCAGCTATGCCTGTCTGCCAGTACACTACAGTACATAACCTCAGATGGCTCTCCCCACTGAGCACAGATGTCAATTAAACGTCTATTCCATGTTGGTTCAACATAATTTAATTGAAATTACATGGAAACAACAATGATTAAACCAGTTTGTGCCCAGTTGGTCGTTCCTCAATAATGGCGCTGCACAATTTGAAGTATCAGAAAGAACGTACCTATCGGAATCCTCTCTCACGGGTCTCGGCGGCGCAGCCACGTTAACATTTGTGCGAGGCGGGGGAAATCACGCCGACTGCGGCCCTAAACAAACCCCAGAACAACGACATTCCCACTGTACCTAATTTGCCTCTCAGCTGCTTAGCATTCTGAGGCTGCGGAGAGGAGAGGAAAAGAGCGGGAATCCCCAGGAGCCCATTATGCTTACTTTGTTGTGAATTAAATAATTGTTGAAGTGCCGTTTATTCCAATGTTATTTTAAATTATGAATTCTTCAAAGCATCTGCTTCACACCATGGCTATAGTGTCCCCAGAGAGAGAGAGAGACAGAGGAAGAGAGAGAGAGAGAAAGAGGGAACAAGGGAGAGGTAGAGGACAGCCAGCCTCTCCGCAAGGGGAAATGTAATTAATTTCTCTCTCTCATCTGCATCTCCATGGTGTTAAGCCATGCTATTAATACGTTTATAAACTAGATGGGGATGAGGATGGTTGATCAGAACTAACTAAGTTGAATCCTTGCTTTAAGATACAAACATAAATACCCTTGCCTTAACTCTACCCGTCTCTTTCTCCTGCAGTTCCCCCCACCATCCATCCCTTCGAGTTCCCTCGTTTCTCTATTGGCCAACGTGTGTTCATTCCGTGCGTGGTGATGTCAGGTGATCAGCCTGTCTTCATCACCTGGCAGAAGGACGGTCGGCCAATCCCGGCCAGCCTCGGCGTAACTATCGACAACATAGACTTCACCAGCTCCCTACGTATCTCCAACCTGTCTCTCCTGCACAATGGCAACTACACCTGCATCGCACGCAACCAGGCCGCCACCGTGGAACACCAGAGTCAGCTCATCGTCAGGGGTGAGGAGGGGGGAGGGAGAGGGTGAGGAGAGGTGAGGAGGGAGGAGGGGGGGGGGGGGGGGACAGGGATGGAGACAGGTGAGGAGGGGAGAGGGGTGGGGGGGAGGGGGGAGGAGGGAGAGGGAGAGGTGTGAGGAAGGGGATGGAGAGTGGTGAAGAGGGGAGAGGGGTGAGGAGGGGAGAGAGTTGAGGAGGGAGAGGGGTGAGGAGGGGGATGGAGAGCAGTGAGGAGATGAGAGGGTGAGGAGGGGAGAGGAGAGAGAGGGGTGAAGAGGGAGAGGGGTGAGGAGGGGGATGGAGAGCAGTGAGGAGATGAGGGGAGAGGAGGGAGAGGGGTGAGGAGAGGAGAGGGGTGGGGGGAAGATGTGGAGAGGGGTGGGAGGGGGAGGGAGGGAGTTGATGTGGTGAGAGAGGGGGGAGAAGGATGACACCATTCAAAGATATGAGTCGAGAAGGTATTTGCTAGTTTTTCCAGTATTCTCCAAGAGTAAACTCTCTTCATATGTTCCCCTACAGTTGGAGTGGATCCAAATCAACCTACCACTAGGCCTATGTTGGGTATAGCAAAAGAAAACCTATATGCTAAAACAAAATATAACCCTAATCCCAATAGCAGTGTTGCACGTGCTGTTTTACTGTAATCTTTTAATGTTGTGATGTGAGATGCCACTTATTCCACTACTGGGCTAATACGCTAACCCACTCGTTAGCATTGGTTCTTCTTGTTTTTCTCTCACTTGGTGTGAAAATATAGCATTTCTAATTTGTTCTATTTAAGCCACAAGGTATTACAAACTCAAACTACAACACCATAACAGATTAACCCGTTTTAATTACCTTTTGTCTGTTGCTCTCCCAACCAGTCCCTCCAAAGTTTGTGGTGCAGCCCAAGGACCAGGACGGCATCTATGGAAAAGCTGTGATCCTCAACTGCTCTGCAGAGGGATACCCTGTCCCTACCATAGTGTGGAAGCACTCCAAAGGTAAATAGGCCAGAGTATAAAAGGATTGTGTTAAGTAGAGAGTTAATGTTTTGACATGGAGTGAAAAAGGGAGGTACTGCATGAACCTGTCCAAATAGAACACAGATGTTCCATTTCCATTGCAAAACGTTTTGCTACAGTGAGCACTACTTGAACATGACCCAGGATTAATTAAAAGCTACTCTTCTCCCTTCTGACCACTGTGATGATATGTTTACACACTTGGTTCATGATTGAGGATAAATACCCTTCTGTAACTGTGCATCTTCCATTTCCACTCCTTTGACTATCTTGCTGAATTGCATAAACACAACATTGTCCTACGGCAGGCTTTTTTTATTAAAGAGCATCTGTTTATGAGAGCCAACACAGCAAACACAGTGTCCACAGCCTTAAGGTTGAATGGTGAAAGCTCAGCGCTGCAACTCTAAACAAATGTAAAGAGGAAGAAGGGAAGGCAACATCTTCTCACATTACCGTAAAGGACAAAATGGAAATGTACTATCGTTTTTGTTACTGCAAAACATCCATCCATTATGTAATAATTCTTCATATTTTGGTCATAATCTATGCAATATGTGTTTTTAATACATCTTACATCTTCCCCCTCTCCTCTCTCTACCTCCCTCCACCTCTCCCTCTCTCCCTATATCCCTCCCTCTCTAGGTGCGGGGGTTCCCCAGTTCCAGCCTATAGCCTTGAACTCGGGCTTCCGTATCCAGGTGCTGGTCAACGGCTCTCTGCTCATCAAACATGTACTGGAGGAGGACAGCGGCTACTACCTGTGTAAGGTCAGCAATGACGTGGGAGCTGACGTCAGCAAGTCCATGTACCTCAACGTCAAAAGTAAGTCACTGAAGACCTATCTGTCATGGCTGTATACATGGACCTCAGTGTCAAATGGAAGACCCCCCCCTCCTATCCTGAAATGTATGTGTTCTCCAATGTAATTTAAAAAAAAAAATCATCCAAACTCAGTGTCAAAAGTAAGATCCCTCTTCCAGTCAGGATTATGTACCTTAATTAACCTCTTAACATATGGAATTGTTTTAAGATTGTCATACCACGGATCATTTAGATATTTTATTTGAATTTTAGGACCCCTTTCGGTATCAGTTAGTTTTTTGTATTATTTGATAAAATGTTGAATTTGACCTTTACTACCATAGCGCTTAGAAAATAATTGAATAACACATTCATAAATGGCAAACAAGACAGTCAAAAATACATAAAGGAATAAGGTATTGAAGTGTGTCCTTTATCTTGGAGATATAAGAAAGCTCAGGATATATTTAAGTTTTTTTGGACATATACTTAACCCGTTGTTTTTGTTGCCACAAAACTACCTCCATACTTCCATTCATTTGTATGGGTTACCTTCAGACGAGTCCTGTCGTAGAGCACAAAACTACCTCCATACTTCCATTCATTTGTATGGGTTACCTTCAGACGAGTCCTGTCGTAGAGCACAAAACTACCTCCATACTTCCATTCATTTGTATGGGTTACCTTCAGACGAGTCCTGTCGTAGAGCACAAAACTACCTCCATACTTCCATTCATTTGTATGGGTTACTTTCAGACGAGTTCTGTCGTAGAGCACAAAACTACCTCCATACTTCCATTCATTTGTATGGGTTACCTTCAGACGAGTCCTGTCGTAGAGCACAAAACTACCTCCATACTTCCATTCATTTGTATGGGTTACCTTCAGACGAGTTCTGTCATAGAGCACAAAACTACCTCCATACTTCCATTCATTTGTATGGGTTACTTTCAGACGAGTTCTGTCATAGAGCACAAAACTACCTCCATACTTCCATTCATTTGTATGGGTTACCTTCAGACGAGTCCTGTCGTAGAGCACAAAACTACCTCCATACTTCCATTCATTTGTATGGGTTACTTTCAGACGAGTTCTGTCATAGAGCACAAAACTACCTCCATACTTCCATTCATTTGTATGGGTTACCTTCAGACGAGTCCTGTCGTAGAGCACAAAACTACCTCCATACTTCCATTCATTTGTATGGGTTACTTTCAGACGAGTTCTGTCATAGAGCACAAAACTACCTCCATACTTCCATTCATTTGTATGGGTTACCTTCAGACGAGTCCTGTCGTAGAGCACAAAACTACCTCCATACTTCCATTCATTTGTATGGGTTACCTTCAGACGAGTCCTGTCGTAGAGCACAAAACTACCTCCATACTTCCATTTTTTTGTTTGAATAACCTTTAGACGAGTCAAAACAGAGCAAAACAGAGAGAGAGTCTCCCCTTTCCATAGTGGGGTCATAATAGTTTGTAGGCCAAACCGTTTGGACGCTACAGATGTTTTCGTGAGAAGACTGATTTTCGGGATGACACATGCTCTGACAAACACGGCTGTAGCTCGGCCACCTTCCACCGCAGATGGCCGACATAGGCGGATGAGACGCAGCCCATGCAAAAAACCTGATATCTCTAGCTTAAATTGACAGATTTAAATGGGATTTTTTAATTATGTTCCTTAGATTGACGCATGGTGCGTTAATAGACTCTTAATTAAATATGGTATGCATGTGGGAGCAGAGGGTTGAAAGAAGTAAGGAGAGCTTGGAGAGATCTCGCATTTGATTGGTTCCGTTATCCAATAACAACTGCTTTAATTTCACTTGCTGGACAAGAATATAGTATAATGCATCCAATTTATATTATATTATCCATAAGAAATAATGCCCCAAATATTTGGGGGAGATTATGTAATATTGGGAAGGGGCTGAAGGAGCTGAAAAAAATCAAATAAATGTAATTTCATTTAATTTTACTTGGGTGGATGGAACTGGCTCTAGAGGTGGGTGATGGGCACAACACCACATCATGTCACTACCAATCAAATCCCAGTGGTTAGACTGGGAGACACACAATGGTGGGAGATGGAGGGAGGAGGGAAAGAGGTAGGAGAGATGGAGACAGGCAGACAGGGCAGGGGAAATTATATTGTATCAGAATTTAAATACAGTTAAATGTTACACACACACAAATAAGACAGAGGGAGAAAGACAGAAAGGGAAGACAGAGGGAAATAGGAAGCAGAAGAGGAGGAGGAGGAGGAGAAAGACAGACACACAGAAGAGCAGCCTATGGAGGGGAGGGGAGAGAGAGAAGGGGAAAACAAGGGAGGGTGACGGACGGGTAGTCCATCCCTCCACTCCCCTCCCCCTCGGCCCTCTTTTCCACATGGCAGCCTCTGCCTGCATACAGAGTTCAGAGCCTAATGGAGGGGAGCTAAGTCCATGGCCACTCAGCGGATAAACGCCTGTGTTTCTCCGAGAGAAAAAGAGAGCAACGGAGACCGGAAACGCTGCATGGCTGCTTTTGTGGGATATGTTCAGGCAGAACGATACAGGGCCATGGTAGTGGTGGTGTGGTGGTGGCACCACACTGGTGGCCTCTCTGTCACAGAGCACAGTGACTCCAGTCACTTAACCTTAAGCCATTTAACGCAACAAACACTACCCAGCACTATACTGGACCACCCCTGTGTATATACAGAGCTAAAACAATGTGTCTCTTTGACATCCCTAGCACTCCATTCCCACACAGGGATACTCATTCCAGCACAGGCCACTAACATGACAACATCAAACAGAAATGGATGCTCGGGAAGACTCCATAAAATGTCTTTCATGAATGTCTCTAGTGAGAGCCAACATGTAGCCTAGTGCTTCCCCATGGGTCTCCTTTAGATGTTAAAGTCTATGATTATACTATAAGTTGTCGGTGTAGATTTTTCCAATAGGAACACCTCCCTCTTCAGGTGAAAAAAGGAAACTGTCGAAAAAGTGAGGCCAGACTATTGTTTTCATCTTTCATTTTGAAGTTCCCATTTGATGTTGATGTTGAATACTCTATGTAAACTGCACTGATTTGTAATATGAAGGAGGAACTGTTGATTGTCCTAAATCAACATAAACATTTTGAGCAAAGGTGTCTGGGTAAATCAGGTTCTTAGTGTGTCTGGGAGGTGTGTGTTGTTTATGTGTACAGTTGCAGTCGGAGGTTTACATACACCTTAGCCAAATACATTTAAACTCAGTTTTTCACAATTCCTGACATTTAATCCTAGTAAAAATTCCCTGTCTTAGGTCAGTTAGGTGGACCACTTTATTTAAAGAATGTGAAATGTCAGAATAATAGTAGAGAGAATGATTTATTTCAGCTTTTATTCCTTTCATTACATTCCCAGCGGTTCAGAAGTTTACATACACTCAATTAGTATTTGGTAGCTTTGCCTTGAAATTGTTTAACTTGGGTCAAACGTTTTGGGCAGCCTTCCACGAGCTTCCCACAATAAGTTGGGTGAATTTTGGCCCATTCCTCCTGACAGAGCTGGTGTAACTGAGTCAGGTTTGTAGGCCTCCTCGCTCGCACAAGCTTTTTGGGATTGAGGTCAGGGCTTTGTGATGGCCACTCCCATACCTTGACTTTGTTGTCCTTAAGCCATTTTGCCACAACTTTGGAAGTATGCTTGGGGTCATTGTCCATTTGGAAGACCCATTTGCGACCAAGCTTTAACTTCTTGACTGATGTCTTGAGATGTTGCTTCAATATATCCACATAATTTTCCTGCCTCATGATGTCATCTATTTTGTGAAGTACACCAGTCCCTCCTGTAGCAAAGCACCCTCACAACATGATGCTGCAACCCCCGTACTTCACGGTTGGAATGGTGTTCTTTGGCTTGCAAGCCTCCCCCTTTTCCCTCCAAATATAACAATGGTCATTATGGCCAACAGTTCTATTTTTGTTCCATCAGACCAGAGGACATTTCTCCAAAAAGTACGATCTTTGTTCCCATGTGCAGTTGCAAACCGTAGTCTGGATTTTTTATGGTGGTTTTGGAGCAGTGGCTTCTTCCTTGCTGAGCGGCCTTTCAGGTTATGTCGATGTAGGACCTGTTTTACTGTGGATATAGATACTTTTGTACCTGTTTCCTCCAGCATCTTCACAAGGTCCTTTGCTGTTGTTCTGGGATTGATTTGCACTTTTCGCACCAAAGTACGTTCATCTCTAGGATACAGAACGTGTCTCCTTCCTGAGAGGTATGACGGCTGCGTGGTCCCATGGTGTTTATACTTGCGTACTATTGTTTGTACAGATGAACGTGATACCTTCAGGCGTTTGGAAATTGCTGCCAAGGATGAACCAGACTTGTGGAAGTCTTCAATTTTCTTCTGAGGTCTTGGCTGATTTCTTTTGATTTTCCCATGATGTTAAGCAAAGAGGCACTGAGTTTGAAGGTAGGCCATGAAATACATCCACAGGTACACCTCCAATTGACTCAAATGGTGTCAATTAGCCTATCAGAAGCTTCTAAAGCCATGACATAATTTTCTGGAATTTTCCAAGCTGTTTAACGGCACAGTCAACGTAGTGTATGTAAACTATAATGAATTATAAGTGAACTAATCTGTCTGTAAACAATTGTTGGAAAAATGACTTCTGTCATGCACAAAGTAGATATCCTAATCGACTTGCCAAAACTATAGTTTGTTAACAAGAATGTTGTGGAGTGGTTGAAAAACGAGATGTAATGATTCCAAACTAAGTGTATGTAAACTTCCGACTTCAACTGTACGTGTATGTTTGTGTATGTGTATGTCCTTGTCCTTGTGCGCGTGTGTATCTCTGTACGTGGCATGTGTGTGTGTGATCTCCTGCTGCACTCCTATGGCTGGGCTGGGTGCTCTAGTGATTCCAGTCACACAGTGTGGGAGCTTATACCCTTGTAGCTGTTATCTGGCCAGAGCAGAGGCCTCCCTGCAGTGTCTGTCTGTCTGTCTGTCGCAGCCAAATACTGCTACCTCATGACTAGCTCTCTGTCTGTCTGTCTGTCTGTCTGTCTGTCTGTCTGTCTGTCTGTCTGTCTGTCTGACTCAATCGCTCATGTAATACTCTCACACAATTCCTCAAAAACACACACACACAGTACATGTACCAGGACACGTACACTTACGAACAAACACACACACACTCATATGGATAAATACAATTATACACTACTGTACACCAGTGGAGGCTGCTGAGGGGAGAGGGGCTCATAATAATGTCTGGAACTGAGTAAATGGAATGGCATCAAACACATTGAAACCATGAGTTTGATGTAATTGATACCATTCCACCGACTCCACTCCAGCCATTACCAGAAGCCCGTCCTTCCCAATTAAGGTGCCACCAACCTCCTGTGCACTACACACTTAAAGCCTTACATCTAGACACACACAGAAGAGTACCCACAGCAGTGGGTGTAATCCCTGTGTACATTTTCTGGACATAGGCTGCTCAGTGTTGTCCTCACGCACACACACAGACAGATGTCCCTCTGTGTTGTGTGTGTGTGCGTGCGTGCATGTATGTGTCTGTGTGTTCTCCCTTAGGTTGAGCTGATCTCCCGGTTCGGGTTGTTGTTTTGATCATTGTGTGGTCGGATCAGGGCGATCGGGTGTTGGTTGTGTCTGTCCCTCCTGCTCTCTGGAACGTGAGCCTCCCTTGGAGCCCTGCTCCCCTTGTCTCCTATGGATCAGTGTGCTTGTGCCAGACGAGACCCTCGTTAACCCACAGGGCCTGTCCTCTGCTGAGCAGGTGTAGTGTTATATACTGTACCCACACCAGACTGTGTCCTCCTCTCCTCTACATAGACGGTAAGCATGCAGCAGACTGCTGGAGCAGTACAGGCTGTGCTGTACTGGTGTGTGTTGTTTATCCAGGCCATACGACACCACTGCTGCTTGGGAAGCTGCTGCCACTTAAGAGGCTTAGGTGTAAATTAGAGCAACACTGGAAGTGACGGCTGTAAAGTGGTCAGGTGATATACATTACTGGATGAGCTCTTGACTGGGTGATCACTCATAGAAGTTTACCTGGCTGTGTTACTGGAAAATACACACATATAGGCACACACACACACACACACACACACACACACACACACACACACACACACACACACACACACACACACACACACACACACACACACACACACACACACACACACACACACACACACACACACACACACACAATTACTGAAGAATCATGGTCCTCACAGGCTGCTACTGTAATTCAGTGGTTTAGACAGATTCCATTCGGCCAGGCTATTGTGGCGGACGCATGGGGAAATGAATTGCAGCTATTGTGATGTCATAGTGAGACGTTTTCATTGTTATTAGTGTCTGTGCATAGGCTAATGCCTAACCATAATACACCATGCATCAACACATTGGAACACTGTCAGAGACGCCCACAGCCAGCAGAAATAGCTTATGTTGCACTAGCAGTATTTTCACAGCTTTATGTGTGTGCGTGCGTGCATGTGTACGTGTGTGCGTACATGTATACGTGCGTGCGTGCAAGTGTACATTCACAGTATTCATACTTTATATATCATAGGTTCAGAATATTTGGCATATTGCCTAGACACGTTAACACTTCATTCTACCTTCCTTAAAATGACCCATGGCCTTATTTAGATTTTGTGCAGCTGAGGGAACCAGCAACATTTGAACCCATTCCCCTGTCTAAATGACTACAGTCTCTACTGTATACTGTACGTACCTCCACTGATGCAATTGACTGGATGCATCACTAATCCAGAGTAGGTTGGTTTTATCAGAGTGGGTCAACAGCCACTTAATGTTTATCAGTGTTAATTAGGATCAATTAAGAGCATTACACTCATAACGCTCCGAGACACAATGATGAGAGCACGCACATAATGAGACTTAATTGGTGAAAAACAGCGTTGTTGCCTGGTCGCCAAGCTCCCAATCACCCAATCAGACAGCTTCCCTCAGACACTGGAGTATAGAAAATTCTCTCTCTCGTTACAGCCCTCCAACTAACCCACACAAAGCAGCCTGTCTGCAGCCATATACTCAGCATCATGCTCAATATCCAACCCAATTGTGCAGCTAAGGGAATTCTTTTGGTGCAGTGAGTAGAGCTAGCACCCAGTGAACCAGTCATCTCTGTGCCATCACCGCCATTTCCCCTACCTACCCACTCTACACACACACACACACACACACACACACACACACACACACACACACACACACACACACACACACACACACACACACACACACACACACACACACACACACACACACACACACACACACACACACACACACACACACACACACACACACAGTGCCCCAGGGGCAGTGGGCTCCTGTAGGGAGTGATCTAGACTCGTTCTCATCTCACTCCCATGGTTCAGTCATCCAGCCAGGGCACCCTGTGGCCTACATTCCTCAGCCAGACACTCACTCTGCTGGGGTAAACAGAGCCTGATGCCTGCGGCTGTCCATCCGACCTGGAATTTACAGTCATACACTACCGTTCAAAAGTTTGGGGTCACTTAGAAATGTCCTTGTTTTTGAAAGAAAAGCTATTTTTTTGTCCATTAAAATAACATCAAATTGATCAGAAATACAGTGTAGACATTGTTAATGTTGTAAATGACTATTGTAGCTGGAAACGGCTGATTTTCTATGGAATATCTACATAGGCTTACAGAGGCCCATTATCAGCAACCATATTTTAATGGACAAAAATGTGCTTTTCTTTTAAAAACAAGGACATTTCTAAGTGTCCCCAAACTTTTGAACGGTAGTATAGGTTCATGTTTCTGTTAGATGACCATTCAATGTACTGCATGTTGATGGATCAGGGGTGTCAGGTTGGTAGGAGATGGGATGTTTTGTTATCTGTTTCAACTGAGTGAATAAGATGGTGGAAATATAGGCCTAGTGCATATTTCACATCAGGCATAAGTATGGCAGATCTATATAAGTCTGGCTGGTGATACAACCTGTTTGTCATGTGTTTGTCACGTTCAGTTCCTGCTACTGCCACCGAAATGTACAGTGCATTCAGAAAGTATTCAGACCCCTTCACTTTTTCCACATTTTGTTAGGGTACAGCCTTATTCTAAAATGGATTCAATATTTTTTTTCATTCAACAATCTACACACAATACCCCATAATGACAAAGCGAAAACAAGTTTAGACATTTGCAATGAGACTAAATTTTGCTCAGGTGCTTCCTGTTTCCATTGATCATCCTTGTTTCTACAACTTAATTGGAGTCCACCTGTGGTAAATTCAATTGATTGTACATGATTTGGAAAGGCACACACCTGTCTATATAAGGTCCCACAGTTGACAGTGCATGTCAGAGCAAAAACCAAGACATGAGGTCGAAGGAATTGTCGAGAGCTCCGAGACAGGATTGTGCCGAGGCACAGATCTGAGGAAGGGTACCAAAAATGTCTACAGCATTGAAGGTCCCCAAGAACACTGTGGCCTCCATCATTCTTAAATGGAAGAAGTTTGCAACAACCAAGACTATTCCTAGTTCCGCTGCAGAGATGGGAGAACCTTCCAGAAGGACAATCATCTCTGCAGCACTCCACCAATCAGGCCCTTATGGTAGAGTTGCAAGACAGAAGCCACTCCTCACTAAAAGGCTAATGACAGCCCGCATGGAGTTTGCCAAAAGGCACATAAAGGACTCTCAGACCATGAGAAACAAAATTCTCTGGTATGAAAAAAACAAGATTGAACTCTTTGGCCTGAATGCCAAGCTGGTCTGGAGGAAACCTGGCACCATCCCTAAAGTGAAGCATGGTGGTGGCAGCATGGTGGTGGCAGCATCATGCTGTGGGGATGTTTATCAGCAGCAGGAACTGGGAGACTAGTCAGGATCGAAGGAAAGATGAACAGAGCAAAGTACAGAAAGATTATTTATGAAAACCTGCTCCAGAACGCTCAGGACCTCAGACTGGGGCGAAGGTTCACCTTCCAACAGGACAATGACCCTAAGCACACAGCCAACACAACGCAGGAGTGGCTTCGAGACAAGTCTCTGAATGTCCTTGAGTGGCCCAGCCATAGCCCGGACTTGAGCCCGATCGAAGATCTCTGGAAAGACCTGAAAATATCTGTGCAGCGATTTTTATAAATGTGCAAAAATGTCTAAAAAACAGATTTTGCTTTGTCATTATGGGGTATTATGTGTAGAGTGATGAGGGGGGGAAACAATTGAATCTATTTTAGAACAGGGCTGTAACGTAACAAAATGTGGGAAAAGTCAAGGGGACTAAACTCTTCCCGAATGCACTGTATACATCAATTAATGTATTGAGACAGACAGGGTCTATTTTTTGCTTTTATTTACTCTTCTTGAGCATGTAATGGACCACAACAATGCAGGCGTAAAGTATCTGGGCAGTGTTTTTAACTATAATTTCTCCTGACTATTTGCTCAAGGATGTTATTGTTTGTCACATGACCAACATTATTACAAGATACAGAGATGCGTTATATATCCCTGTTTTTATTTTGGGTCTGCATTGCGACATTCAGGGCTGGAATAGTATAATCATGGTCCTGTTGGAAATCAACGGCTGGTCCATGTTCTATTCCTGGTACTATAAATGGCCTCTTCTGAGAACGGGGATGGAGAGAGAGGGAGAGAGATTGTCCGATGCTAGTTGGCATGGTAACCTGGCCAGGTGAAAGGGAGCCTGGGAGGGGGGAGCTGCATCTTTTTCTCTCGCGGGAGCAGAATATCCCAGAATTCCCTGCAGGCAGGCAGAGAAGCAGGCTGAGCAGGCTGGAGAGCATCATGGTTGTTGCCCTCTGGGCTGGAGGTTTTGAAACAGGGCTCTCCTAGCCTCTACTCTGTCAGCTAGAGATACACATATCCATCAGTGCTGCTGAATAAAGCGCTTGCGTGCGCGTATGCCTGTTTATTTAGTCCACAGGGTGAAATAAAAAATGAGTGGTTGTCTAATGTGTGAGTCTCCCAGTGGAGGCGTCACCTCGCTCCCCTGCCCCCAGAGCCGTGTTCCTCTGCCCATAATTCTGCTAGATATTAAAGAAATACATCAACACAGCAATTACAGAAACAGCCTGGCACTGTGGCAAATGCCTCAGGACAGACAGACAGACAGACACAGCTGTGCTGCTTACTCTCTCACACACTGGTTACATTGGTTTTGTCTCCTCCTGTGTGATGCCCACCTCACCTCATGTAGCCCTTCCGTACAGTAGGCGTTTCATTGACTACATGTTTTTCAACAGTGTAGCGTCCCAATGAAGGCCTCTCATCCAATCTCAACATGATCCTATGTCATAATTATGGTAATACTAGTGGACAACGTCATAACTGTTTGTTATAGTTTATGACTATGTAAACATTTGTAAAATGAGACTACCATTGCTCAAAATGCTAACATTTACAGAAGGCTGCAAGGAATAATTTTTTCCCTCACTACTCCAAGTGCATCTCACAAAAAATTCATAGTTGTCATGCTAAATAAATCAGCCTTATTTTTCTGTAGCACGGCTCAAAATGGCTGGGGAGTGAATAAGAGATGAAGCTTAAATGTCTGCATCCCCTCGCCTGACACTTTCCATTACATCACAGGAGCCATGGTGTGTGTGTGTGTGTGTGTGTGTGTGTGTGTGTGTGTGTGTGTGTGTGTGTGTGTGTGTGTGTGTGTGTGTGTGTGTGTGTGTGTGTGTGTGTGTGTGTGTGTGTGTGTGATTACACACTCAGTTGTGGGGGTAATGAGCTGTGTGTGTTTGAATCTCTAGTGTGTGTAGTGTGCTGTCCTTAGAGTTCTGTCAGAGACCGACCAATAAGTATTTACTCCTATCCAAGCCTTGTCTGCTTGTGGTCATAAGATGTTTGTTGTCACAGCTCAACATAACAGGCAGGCATGGGGTTTATTGTGTATTATGTTAGAAGTTGGAGCAAACCAGCACACTTTGCAACCAATGAAGTCAGCTATACTATGACTCAATTAAGTGTAATTTGAGCAGAGAGATTTGATTCATTACACTGTTCCTCTGTCTTGTAACTACCCTCCATGTGGCAGGTATCACTATGATGTCCCACTGGAATTGTATTATGGCTAAACATGTTCAGCCAGTCTTGCTTCATAACTAATGTAACCTATGCCTTCTCCTCTTTTCTCTCTCTCTATCCCTCTCCTCCTTTCTCGCTCTCTGTCTTTCTCGCTCTCTCTCTTTCCCTCCCCTCTTTCTCTCTCCCTCCCAGTCCCAGCCATGATCACGTCGTATCCCAACACCACGCTGGCCACGCAGGGCAGTGAGAAGAGGATGAGCTGCACGGCCCACGGGGAGAAACCCATCATGGTGCGTTGGGAGAAGGAAGATCGCATCATCAACCCAGAGAGCAGCCACCGCTACGTGGTCACCGTCAAAGAAGTGGCCGACGAGGTCATCTCCACCCTGCAGGTACACATACACACCACCAGGGGGAGTGGTACTGCTCGCTTCCCAGTTACAGTTACCTCAGCTGAGGCCAGTTGGAGCGCTACTGGTTATGCAGAGATTTTGCTTGGACATAAGCGTTGGAGAAAAAGCCTGCATACTGAGTTTGTCAGTTTGTTATGATGGCTCATCATGAGCCCTGTCTGTGAATGATATAGCCCAGAATGTGTATTTCCCATGCACTTTCTTATTTATGTAGCTGACCCTCTTTTTCACATTTCTATAGATCAGACCTACAGTGAGGGAAGACTCAGGCTTCTTCTCCTGCCATGCCATCAACTCCTATGGTGAAGACCGAGGGATCATTCAGCTAACAGTGCAAGGTACAGCTGTCTAACACTGACAATTGTCATGAAAACATCATGAAATAAAAAGATAGAACCCCCCCCCAAATAAGGTAATGATGCAACATCAGCATAATAATAATAACAATTTATTCAACTTATATAGCGCTATTCATTACATAAAGAATCTCAAAGCGCTTTAAAGCAACACAAAAATGACGAGCAATTTAGAAAACAACAGCATTATTCAAAGGTTATCAGAGGGTCGGAAACTTCATGGCTTGACTGATCATTGGAGGGAGGTGGTCAAAAGGGCAGAGCAAGCAAAGATGGTCTCTGGAGCATGTCCAGGGGCATGCAGTGTCATCAAGATGTCTCGCCATCCTTGCCGTTGTGTGGATTCTCCATAGTAGGACTTGGATGAAGTTTGAGCTCAGCCACTGCAGTTGTAGTGTTGTATACCCATATTAGAGCTCTGCTACCCCAACATTATACATTGGGTTAGGACCGGGTAGGGCTTATTTTTTCATCAGTAACTATGGTACGGGCAGGGCTCGGGTATCACTAAATTGATCACTAACATTTTGAAGCTGAGCCATTGCTGGTGCTCTGCTGCACAGTACAGTCATATCTGACTAAGATCATAACATTGTGTCAGAAGTGCTTCAACCTCTTCAAATATAAGACAGAACAGATTATTTCACAGAAAATAATAATGTTCATTGAGTTTTGTCACGAAAAGTAGCTAAAAGCTAACTGCTCTCCCATGTCTCTTCATTGAGCAGAGCAGCCTAAGCGGAGCTGTTGCTATGAATACTCAGAGTCAAAGCGCCATGAGCAGAGCGCATGCAGAGCGCGCTGCGCACAGGGAGCGAGTGACAGAGAGAGGGGCATCTAATAGATTTACTAACAGCGGAAGTTATTTCTGATTTCGGGTTTCAGGCAGGGCAGGGCCTTAAATTTGGCTGAAGCAATCTGGCCTGGGTTGGGTAGGGCTTTAATGTCGGAGGCATGGGAAGGGCTTGGGGTTAAAATTCATGCCTGTGCAGGGCTCTAACGCATATGTGTGACTTTGTGGTGTCCTTCAGAGCCCCCGGACCCTCCTGAGGTGGAGATCAGAGAGGTGAAGGACAGGACCATCGCCCTCCGCTGGACCATGGGCTTTGACGGAAACAGCCCAATCACAGGCTTCGACATTGAGTGCAAGAACAAATCAGGTACAAGACAAACAAGAGTTTTCTTTGTAAGAGATGGTATGTTCTGGATGCCAGCGATGTATAGTAATACTGTAAGCAGTGTTTCACCTATATTCATTTTGCAGTGGTGGGCCGCCACTACTAAATTGTTGCCGCCACTCCAAAAGTTATGATTTATATACAATATTTCTACTGAGACGTGCTTTTAAAAGTATAGTGTGAGATTTTGGCAAGTAAGCCCTTTTTATACTTACACAGAGTCAGTTGAACTCATGGATACCATTTTTATAAAATGTTTATGTCTCTGCATGCAGTTTGAAGTAACTTGCTCACTAGCTTTAGCGCAATGACTGGAAGTCTATGACTTCCAGTCATTCTGCTGACACTAATTAGCAATGGCTCACAATGGCTTGATTTCCAAAATTGCACTATCCCTTTAACAGAGTGACAAGTTACAACATCAATTTGTAGCAAACAAAGTGAGCAGTGGCGCGAATGAGAGCCACGAGTGCACAGCCACCACTTGCTCCTCATCTCCATGCAGTGCAGTGGTGCACATTAGTTATATTTCAGATGGTGTCAACATAAATGGAATTTTCATGCACTGGAGTAGAATGTCTTTTTAAAAAATCACCATCAGTGACCTTATCGCAGTCGTTCTACAAAAAAATCTCCCGTAAGTGCATGCCCCAGAACACCCCCAGGAAAGAGCAACCCCCCCTATCACCGCTGCCTTTGCCACTGCTGCTAAAGATAATCTTAGGCGAAACACTGTATGAATACAAATACTTTAACTTCCTGTGTATGTCTATAGTCTATCCTGATGAAATGCTTTTCTGTATCATCATGTTGAGATGGATGTGCTCCTTTTTGTCTTCCAAATAATCATTATTCATGATCTTTTCTTGTCTCAGTGCTATAATTCAATACCGCAGATTAATGCACTTAGCAGGCTTTGACCTCTAGCCCCACTCAGTGGTCCTCACGAACCCACATAAACCTTGACCTCCGGCCCTACAGGCTCCTGGGAAACAGCCCAAAGGACCAAAGACGTGTCTCCCCAGCTCAACCAGGCCACCATCATAGACCTGCACCCCTCCTCCACCTACAGCATCCGCATGTTCGCCAAGAACCACATCGGCAAGAGTGAGGCCAGCAACGAACTCACCATTACCACAGATGAAGCAGGTATAGACTCACCAGACCACCACTGGTCATATGTATGCATGCACACACAGACATCCCAGCTAACAACAAACGTTCCCACAACTTTAGAGAACGTTCCCTTAAGAGTCTCAATAGGTCATTAACTAAGGTTTTCATAGGAATGTTCCCGTGATGTGCAAGGAATGTCTCCAAGAGACCATTCCCTTAATGTGAAATAGAACTTACCGAGATTGTGGTTACCATGTTCTCAGAACATATGATATTAATGTTCTATACACGTTGAATGAGAACATTGCAAGAACATTCATGTGTCCAGTTTTCTGTGGGTTAGGTGAATATTCCATCAACGGCCCACCAAACATACACAGAACATGGTTGCCATGTTCAGGTGGGCCTTTGCACTTCACCAAACAAAGGAAGGGAAGGGTGCTCAACAACAATGACAAAAAGGGTTTACCAAAATAAACTTCCAATAGCACTAATTTGAGGTAGAAAGGAGTTGGAGCAATCAACAAAAAAATCTGAGATGTATTTATTTTAGCTCACTGTAATCCATTGTACAGGATGCGAACAGGTGACTGACGTTTTAACGTTAAGCTTACGTCTTCCTCAGAGTCACCTGACCATTGCACTTATTTCCTATTTATAGCCTAGTGGCCTGTTGAGACACAACAATGTAAGAAAATAATAATGATTTCATCAAGGTAAATGGCAAATTATAGTACAAAATAATGCTAATAATAACAGAAATAGTGTGCCTCTTTAATCAATAGGCCATGTCAAAATATACATAGGTGATATTTGCGTGTTTGTGAATCCGGAGACACAGAGACCAATAAAATCAAGGCAATAACATTATAGAAACAAAGACTGTGAAAATCATAGTTTAGCTCCTTAGGATCCACAGTGTCTAAGGCAACATTTCCCAAACTCTGTCCTCGGGACTCCAAGGGGTGCACCTTTTGTTTTTTGCCCTAACACTACACAGCTGATTAAAATGATCAAAGATCGAACCTCTTGGGTTCCAGAGGACCAAGTTTGGTAAACCCTGGTCTACTGTAAGTACTGCCAGAATGCCTCTGTTTTAGTCACCTTTTCTTGGTGAAATGTGGACATGTTCTATGGCTACAAAGCGTAGGGAGGAAGGTGAGCGAAATTGCATACTCCATGTTTTTATTACGAATTGCAGCCTTATGTTCTGTGACATGGAGATTCAATGCTCTTTTACTTTGACCAATATAAGCATCCTTGCAGATGCATTTGAGCATGTATATGACATTTGTGGTGCTACAATTAATGAAGCTTTGGATTTTCTATTCTTTACCTGTTCTCGGGTGGTAAAAAACATTCATATTGGTCATGTTGTCAGGAAACAATGATAGTGAGGTTTATGCTCAACTCTCTGACACTAAGTTATATGTCCCTCTCCGTTCCAACCACACAGTGCCTTCAGGAAGTATTCACAGCCCTTGACTTTTTCCACATTTTGTTGTTATAGCCTAAATTTAAAATGGATTAAAATTAGATTTTTTTGTCACTGGCCTACACACAATATCCCATAATGCCAAAGGGGCCATTTTTAGAAGAGAATAAAAAATGAAAAGCTGAAATGTCTTGAGTCAATAAGTATTCAACCCCTTTGTCATGGAAAGCCTAAATAAGTTCAGGAGTAAAAATGTGCTTAAGAAGTCACATAATAAGTTGCATGAACTCACTCTGTGTGCAAGAATAGTGTTTAACATGATTTTTGAATGATTACATCATTTATGTACCCCACACATACAATTATCTGTAATGTTGAACAGTGAATTTCAAGCACAGATTCAACCACAAAGACCATGGAGGTTTTCCACTGCATCGCGAAGAAGGGCACCTATTGGTAGATGGGTAAAAATAAAAAATGCAGACATTGAGAATATACCTTTGAGCATGGTGAAGTTATTAATTACACTTTGGATGGTGTATCAATACACCTAGTTACTACAAAGATACAGGCATCCTTCCCAACTCAGTTGCCGGATAGGAAGGAAACCCTTCAGGGATTTCACCATGATGCCATTGGTGATTTTAAAACAGTTACAGAGTTTAATGACTATGATAGGTAAAAACTGACAATGGATCAACAACATTGCAGTTACTCAACAAGACTAACCTAATTAACAGAGTGAAAAGTAGGAAGCCTGTACAGAATACAAATATTCTAAAACATGCATCATGTTTGCAACAAGGCACTAAAGTAATACTGCAAAAAATGTGGCAAAGCAATTCACTTTTTGTCCTGAATAAAAAGTGTTATATTGGATTTGCCCCAAACATAACACATTACTGAGTACCACTCTCCATATTTTCAAACATAGTGGTGGCTGCATCATATGTTATGGGTATGCTTGTAATCCTTAAGGACTAGGGAGTTTTCAGCGTAAAAAAAAAACGTAATGGAGCTAAGCACAGGCAAAATCCTAAAGGAAAACTTGGTTCATTCTGCTTTCCACTAGACACTGGGAGAGGAATTCACCTTTCAGCAGGACAATAACCTTAAACACAAGGCCAAATCTACACTGAAGTTGCTTACCAAGAAGACAGTGATTATTCCTGAGTGTCCGAGTTACAGTTTTCACTTAAATCTCCTTGAAAATCTATGAAAAGAATTGAAAATGGTTGTCTAGTAATAATCAACAACCAATTTGACAGAGCTTGAAGAATTTTGAAAAGAAAATTGGACAAATATTGTACAATCCAGGTGTGTAAAGCTCTTAGATACTTACCCAGAAAGACTTGCAGCTGTAATCACTGCCAAAGGTGA
The DNA here is from genome assembly GCF_029448725.1 of Salvelinus fontinalis. Lineage (NCBI taxonomy): Eukaryota > Metazoa > Chordata > Actinopteri > Salmoniformes > Salmonidae > Salvelinus > Salvelinus fontinalis. The sequence goes on along the minus strand of NC_074666.1, from coordinate 33,407,748 downwards.
TCCTAACGTGTATTGACTCAGGTGTGTGAATACTTCTGTAAATTATATATTTCTGTATTTCTTTTTCAATACATTTGCTACAACTTCTAAAATCATGTTTTCACTTTGTCATTATAGGGTATTGTTTGTAGATAGGTGCGAGAAAAAATATATTTAATCCATTTGAATTCAGGCTGTAACACAACAAAATGTGGAATAAGTCAAGGGGTATGAATACTTTCTGAAGGCACTGTAGATAGCTTCATATATAATGCTCTTTCAGAGGGTTGGATAACGGAAACGGAGAAGGACTTTCTCATTACGCCACTCCCAGCCTACCCAGTTAATAATTATGGCTTACTGAAAATCAGTGGCGACCCGTTGTTCAGGGATTTGGGGCATGTTATTTTGGCATAAATATGTGTCACATATCCGTTTGCAAACAAAGTAAAAAAAAAAAATCATAGAGTTAATAAAGCCGCATACAAACATGGTGTCTTTTGTGCTTTCTTGAGTAATCCAGCTCTGAAATGCAGGTGTTTCAGCCTAGCTCAGTGCTTTCTGTGGTGGTGGGGCAGCCAGCGGAAAAAATACTGAGCGTAGGGGTTGGTAATGTTCTCTAGTTGCGCCGTGATTGGCTCAGTGTTCTGCCACTCATGGGGACACTACATCACCACAAAATCTATGGGTAGAGCTAGAAAATTCAAACCCCTTGGGTGCTGCCATAGAGTTACATTAGAAGTGCCCATCCAAGAAGTCTCAAGATCATTGGCCACAGATAATATGACCTCAAATCACATTATATCTACCGTAGCTTTGATTGGACTGATCATGTCAACATCATACTTCAAAATCTTAGCTAGCAGTCATCATCATAAATCAAATCGACAATCTACTGGCAAATCCTTTTCATATGACATATTAGACATACATGATTGCATTGTGCATGTAACAGTATTTATTATTCAATGTCCTCACCTGGGATTTGAAAATCCCAACCTCTTGGTTCACAGTACTCCATTCTTTCTGCTACGCCAGCAGGTCCACGTCAGGTATCAGTTAATCTGACTATTCTATCATCATTGATTTGATTTACTTCAGCAATTGGAGGGCTTTCTGTATTTGTCTAATGTTGGTGGGGCATATTAACCTGTTTTAATGATACTTCTGAATCACTATGACAAATAAAATATTTTCAGGAGTGTACTTTTTACCGACCTGGGATTTACTTCAAAGTGCACTCACCCTATGGCTTACACCTATCAAGTTGTTTTAGATGGTAAATCATTTTCCAAGTGTTCTAGCCAAATGTCCATATAAACAATCAAAATGCCTGATAAGTGCAATAATGAAATTGACATATATTGCTAAGAATGTGAGAGTAAGTGGAGTCCCCTACCAGGTCTCAATGCTAGGCCACCAGCAGTAATGTCAAACACCCTAACCACTGTCCCAATAAGGGATATCTGAAGGGCATGTGCTTATTGGGCCAGTATAGTTATGCCCTGTCCAGAAAAAAACCCTAACCCCTCCTACCTAGGCACTTGTGTAAATCTGAAACAACTTGATAGGTCTAAGCAAAAGGATGAATGCACTATGAAGTAAATGTCAGCTCTGTTAAAAATACACTCAATAATTTTTGGATTGATCATAGTGATACAGAAGTATCATTAAAACAGGTTAATATGCCCCACCGACATCAGGCAACTATACAGAAAGCCCTTAAATTGTTTAAATATGTAAATCAAGTCAATAATAAGAGAATTGTCAACTTAACTGATCTTAATGCTGTAAACCATTAAGATGGTTGAGTTCAAATCCCAGGTGAGGGCATGTTAAATAATAAATGCATAATGTAATCATGTATGTCAAAGTGTGTAAACACTATGTTAAAAGCACTTTGTGAGTATCCCTAACTTTGCCCACAGACAAAAAGAGCTGTGAATGGTTTAGCGGTTCACCAATCAGGGCCTTGGTGGGCTTGGCAACAGTAACAAGGTGTTCTTGCAATGTTTCCATAGAATATGATGTTGGAATATTCTCATAACCCTCAGAAAACTGGACCCAGGAATGTTATTGCAACATTCTCATGAAACGTGTCTAGAACTTTAATTTCTGAGAACATGGCAACCATGTCCTGTGTAGGTCTGGTGGAATGTTGATGAAACTAGACACATGAATGTTCTTGCAACGTCCCATAAAACGCATCTAGAACATTAATGTTGTAACAGGGGAATGGGGAGTCAAGTCAATTCATTAACAGCAGAGTGACATCAGCTCCATTGGCTCTATTGCATTATTGAAGACACGCTGACCCTGCACTAAAAGCAGGACTTTTCAATTAACAGACCATGTTGTAAATGTCACACTGCAATCAATAGACCACTGGCCAGCCCCTCTGCAAATTGCCCCTGTTCCCTTTGGTGGTTCTTTGGTGGTTCGTCCCAACCCCCACTCTGCACTTCTCTCTCTCACTTCTCTTCTGACTGTCTGTCCCCCATGACCCCTCATAAACATGACCACCATCTTCATTATTGTGAAGTGGGCTGGGCCATCTGAGACCAACTACTCTGGTCTACCCATAGATACAGTAGGACCTTAGCCTTCCATGTCTCAGAATCGTAGAATTGACTTGACCTTGGCATAACCTTCAAAATACACTCAGTTTGGATAGTTCCATTCCATTGGCAGAATGCTGGTAGACTGACTTCTTTGCCCTGTACCCCATCTACTAAACTGACAGTAGCTCAGATCTCAATTACCTTAATGTGTCTTTTTTTCTAGCCCCTGATGGTCCCCCACAAGATGTGCAGCTTGAAGCTTTCTCCTCTCAGAGCATCAAAGTGTCCTGGAGGGTAAGATACATTTAACCTGCTATTACCACTAGGACTGAAAAACCCTTACTGCAGCTCTATGGTCTGTTAGCTACATGGTCTGCTACACGTCAGGGCCTTGAGGGCCACAACCATTCTTCTGTCCTTAAAGAGCTTTTGAAAAATACAAATTTCCCCCAATATCTAATGTGCGTTCCCCTCTCCTCCTTCTTCCCTCCCCCAGGCTCCTAAGAAGCACCTCCAGAACGGAGCAATCCGGGGCTACCAGGTGGGCTACAGGGAGTTCAGCTCCGGGGGAAACTACCAGTTCAATGTCATCACCATGGAGACGACGGGGGACAACGACCACAGTGAGAGCATCACCCTGGACAACCTGAAGAAGTTCACCCAGTATGGGGTGGTGGTGCAGGCCAGCAACAGTGCTGGGACTGGACCTTCCTCCCAGGAGGTCATCTCTACCACACTGGAGGATGGTGAGGACAACGGGCACATGCACGCACGCACACGGGCACGCACACACTGCCCTTAGCTATCAGTGACAATATGGTAGACAGTGAAAATCTTATTGATTTCACAATATTGTGGTGCATCAAGGGTCAAATGGCTGATGTTTTGTCTTTGAGGGAAGTGAACTCCCAGGATGGAGCTTTATTGCCATCTAGTGGATATTGTTGGTACTGCTGGTGTACTGTTTGTGGCGGTCATTATTGCCATGGCTCAAGAAAGCATGATGAATGCTAGATCCCCCCCCAAAATTCAAATTAGCATTTTGAAGTTGACTTCCATTGTCCTCCAAGAGTAGCTCAATATTTTCGTCTCTTCAGTAAACTCTTCTGTTCATGCTTCTGGTTTGGAGAGTGAGGTAACGGTGTTGTTTTTCCTCCTGCCTGGTTGTAACAGTTCCCAGTCGACCTCCAGAGAACGTCCAGGCCACGGCGGCATCCCCAGAGGTTATCTCTCTGTCCTGGCTGACCCCTCCTAAAGATGCCCTCAACGGCATCCTGCTTGGCTTCAGAGTCATCTACTGGGCCAACCTGCCGGACGGAGGTACAGCAACACACAGTACACACACACACAGAGAAGGATGTAGACATTATACTGTATCTTGCCTGGTCCGTAACTCTCTAAGACACACTGTATATAGAATGTATACAGTATCAACATGATTCACTATGCATGAAAATTGAAGTGGATGAATGAGACATATTAGCAGTGACCCAGGCTTTCTAGTCCAATTCAGGCAGCCAGGCATGGCATGCAGTCGTCACGTGCTGGGGAGACAGAGTGACCGCTTCTGACAGCCACGTTACCTTTGACCCCTCATCTGTCATATCATATCCTCGCTGATGGCCCCTGGATGCACTAATAGAAAAGCACCGCTCACAGCCTGACAGCTCAATCTAATTTGCATAGTAACAGTGCATTTCATTGTGGGACACGCTCCAGAGTCCCAACAATACTACAGCCATAGCCATGTGTTGCATATATTCTATACATATTGATATTGTATGTAACATTGAGTATGAATACAGCTCTTATTCATTTAAATGAAATATGTCACTCATTATGTGTGATAAAAAAAATCATGTTTATGTATTTATTGCCTAAGACACTTGTCTAAACCTTCAGCCAGTGTCTGTTGTGCTCTTCATATATTCAAAATATGAGCAAAGTATCATGGGTTGTTAAAACCTCATGCACCAGCAGACGGGGATATAGGCCCTGATTCTAAGTTGGTGGAACAACTTTGTTTTATTCATCCAACACTGCTGTTCTAAACATTTGGCTCTATCCCGTCTGCAGTAATCAAACTCAAAATAATGTTTTATTTTATTATTTGCATTAAAGCACTCAATGGTGTATATTTATCACCCATTTCATGAGTCAGAATAGTGATTGCAACTATCGTAAACCACAGCATATATTGTACTATACATTTCCAAATCACAGTATTCTGACTCGTAAACCTTTCACTCACTGTTATATCCCAAAGAAGTGCTCTGAACAGCCCACAACACAACCATAAAGGATGGAGCTATAGAGACATAGATGAACAGATTCCAGCTAGTGTAGAACACCTGAGCTGTTAATATCCTATGGCTGCATTGGGACAGTTTGGCGTTTGAATGGCATCATTAAAGAGAGGGAGGAGGAGGGAGGGAGAGGGAGGAGGAACACCTGTACTGACAGGGAGGATGGAGCATTAGCAGACTGTGGCTCACATCCAGACTGCAGTAGAGGAGGGAAGAGAGAGAGAGCGAATGGAGAGAAGACAGGATAGAGAAAGGAGGGGGAGAGAAAGAGGAAAGTGAAAGAGAGAGGAGAGAGATGGAGAGACATCTATAATTCAACCTTTAGAAACATTGTCAGAGTCAAGGAGAAACACACCAGAACAGACCTTGGATGGGCTTTTCAATCATGTATTTGTGTCCATCGTTTGATTGAATAAGGTGTTATGTATGTTCACCGCTAAGACATCCTTGGCCAGCTTGTTTTAAATATGTGATATACTGTACAAGTATATCACATACAAAGCGATAAAGACATGGAATGGCCTCCCCTCCTCCCTGAAAGCTTTAGGCAGCATCCAAGCCTTCTCATCCGAGACAAAAACATGGGTTAAGTCCAATCAAGTGTGCACACTGATTTTAATCTAATAAACCACAGTGACTTTTTAATGCAACAGAAAACACTCTAGAACACACACATGTGTATTCAACAGGTGCAATAACTGGGCTTTGTTCAATATTTTGTCTTTACTAGGTGTTTTATAACCCCAATATTATCAAGTCCCACAGCATGTGCAATGATTTTTATGTGTAATGTCTTGCGTTGTTTTGAATAATGTCTGATGTATCAAATGTATTCATGTTTATTTGTTCACCTGCCCAGGGATTGCAGATGTATATTAGCTGTTAGCTGAATCTGGTGCAATGCATCACTTCTCACTCCTAAACCTTAAGTTTTGTTGTACTTTAAATCACATGTTATGTGAATAAAGTCATACCAGATAAAAAAAAATATCATGACAGCTGTGATGGAAACAGGGAGTTTCGGTACAATTTTTAAAATGCAGACAGATGATGCCATTCCATTTGCTCCTTTACGGACATTATTATGAGCCATCCTCCCCTCAACAGCCTCCACTGATTATCGAGGGTGATTGATGCGGATGATGCTTGACTGCTGTTTGACAAATAAGAATATTCTCGCTCTTATCCATAATAATCTCATCATGTAGACTAGCGTACCCGCACAGCTTACCCACACTGTATCGGCGAGCTGTTGGCTAGAGCGCACATGCCAAGACCACAGGAGGCACATTTTCTACTTAACGCAGCAGTTTTTGGGACAAAACTAAATCGGTAGAGTTGAAAATACAATGGAAACACATTGAACTTTAGATTTTTATTTGGTACATGAAAACCTAAGCAAAAAAAGTACATTTTGTGTGCACTACATCATCACCCACTGATTTCATCTGCTGAAAATTGGTTTGGTGGAAGCACCACTGGTATGAAAATGCACATATTTTCTTTATGCAGATTTTTGAATATTTGCATTAAAATCGGTCGCCAATTGGATGTAAACCTAGCTATTGTTCTTGTTTTAAATTAACTTAATTAAATATATATATACACTGAGTGTACAAAACATTAGGAACACCTCTTTCCATGACAGACTGACCAGGTGAAAGCTTTGATCCCTTATTGATGTCACCTGTTAAATCCACTTCAATCAGTGTAGATGAAGGGGAGAACTAGGATTTTTTAACAATTGAGACATGGATTGTTTATGAATGTGTGCCATTCAAAGGGTGAATGAGCAGGACAAAATATTTAAGTGTTTGGCTTTGAGTGCTGGGTTTTTCACATTCAACAGTTTCTTGTGTCCTGATGAATTGAGGCTGTTCCGAGGGAAAGGGGGGGTGCAACTCAATGTTAGGAAGGTGTTCCTAATGTTTTGTACACTCAGTGTATATTATATATACACTGAACAAAAATATAAATTCAACATAGAACAATTTCATTGATTTTCCTGAGTTACAGTTCATTTGAGGAAATCAGTCAATTGAAATAAATAAATTAGAACCTAATCTATGGATTTCACATGACTGGAAATACAGATATGCATCTGTTGGTCACAGATACAGTCAACATACACTTAGGTTGGAGTCATTAAAACTCGTTTTTCAACGACTCCACAAATTTCTTGTTAACAAACTATAGTTTTGGCAAATCGATTAGGACATCTACTTTGTGCATGACAAAAGTAATTTTTCCAACAATTGTTTAAAGACAGATTATTTCACTTATAATTCACTGTATTACAATTCCAGTGGGTCAGTAGTTTACATACACTAAGTTGACTGTGCCAGCTTGGAAAATTCCAGAAAATGTCATGGCTTTAGAAACTTTGAAAAGGCTAATAAGACATCAATTGAGTCAATTGGAGGTGTACCTGTGGATGCATTTCAAGGCCTACCTTCAAACTCAGTGCCTCTTTACTTGAAATCATGGGAAAATCAAAAGAAATCAGCCAAGACCTCAGAAAGGAATTGTAGACCTCCACAACTCTGGTTCATCATTGGGAGCAATTTTCAAAGGCCTGAAGGTGCCACGTTCATCTGTACAAACAATAGTACGCAAGTATAAACACCATGGGACCACGTAGCAGTCATACCGCTCAGGAAGGAGACGCGTTCTGTTTCCTAGAGATGAACGTACTTTGGTGCGAAAAGTGCAAATCAATCCCAGAACAACAGCAAAGGACCTAGTGAAGATGCTGGTGGAATCAGGTACAACAGTATCTATATCCACAGTAAAACGAGTCCTATATCGACATAACCTGAAAGGCTACTCAGCAAGGAAGAAGCCACTGCTATAAAAAAGCCAGACTGTTTTGCAACTGCACATGGTGATAAAGATCACACTTTTTGGAGAAATGTCCTCTAGTCTGATGAAACAAAAATAGAACTGTTTGGCCATAATGACCATTGTTATGTTTAGAGGACATAATGGCCTGCAAAACATTTTTGTTCATGGCCCTAAGCATTATGGGATGTTAATTGCTTAATTAACTCACAAATCACACCTGTGTGGAAGCACCTGCTTTCAATATACTTTGTATCCCTCATTTACTCAAGTGTTTCATTGTTTTGGCAGTTACACATACAGTACCAGTCAAAAGTTTGGACACCTACTCATTCCAGGGTTTTTCAGAATTTTTTTCTATTTTCTACATTGTAGACATCAAAACTATGGAATTATGTAGTAACCAAAAAAAGTGTTAAACAAATTAAAATATATAATGTATTTGAGATTCTTCAAAGTAGCCACCCTTTGCCTGGATGATAGCTTTACACACTCTTGGAATTCTCTCAACCAGCTTTGAGAGGTAGTCACCTGGAATGCATTTCAATTAACATGTGTGCCTTGTTAAAAGTCAATTTGTGTAATGTCTTTCCTTCTTAATGCGTTTGAGCCAATCAGTTGTGTTGTGACAATGTAGGGGTGGTATACAGAAGATAGCCGTATTTGGTCAAAGACAGAGTCGATATTATGGCAAGAACAGCTCAAATAAGCAAAGAGCAATGACAGTCCATCATTACTTTAAGCGATGAAGGCCAGTCAATCCGGAAAATATTAAGAACTTTGAAAGTTTCTTCAAGTGCAGTCGCAAAAACCATCAAGCGCTATGATGAAACTGGCTCTCATGAGGACCGCCACAGGAAAGGAAGACCCAGAGTTACCTCTGCTGCAGAGTACAAGTTCATTAGAGTTACCAGCCTCAGAAATTGCAGCCCAAATAAATGCTTCACAGAGTTCAAGTAACAAACACATCCAAACATCAACTGTTCAAAGGAGACTGCGAGAATCAGGCCTTCGTGGTCGAATTGCTGCAAAGAAACCACTACTAAAGGACACCAATAATAAGAAGAGACTTGCTTGGGCCAAGAAACACGAGCAATAGACATTAGACCAGGGGAGATCTGTCATTTGATCTGATGAGTCCAAATTTGAGATGATTGGTTCCAAACGCTGTCTTTGTGATGATCTCCTCCTGTTATTTTCTACATTGTAGAATAATAGAGAAGACATCAGAACTATGAAATGGAATCATGTAGGAACCCCCCCAAAAAAGTGAAGCATGGAGGAGGAGGTGTGATGGTGTGGGGATGCTTTGCTGGTAACACTGTCTGTGATTTATTTAGAATTCAAGGCACACTTAGCCAGCATGGCTACCACAGCATTCCGCAGCGATATGCCATCCCATCTGGTTTGCGCTTAGTGGGACTATCATTTGTTTTTCAAGAGGACAATGTCCCAACACACCTCCAGGCTGTGTAAGGGATATTTGACCAAGAAGGAGACCGATGGAGTGCTGCATCAGATGACCTGGCCTCCACAAACAACCCGACCTCAACCCAATTGAGATGGTTTGGGATGAGTTGGAGCACAGAGTGAAGGAAAAGCAGCCAACAAATGCTCAGCATATGTGGGGACTCCTTCAAGACTATTGGGAAAGCATTCCAGGTGAAGCGGGTTGAGAGAATGCCAAGAGTGTGCAAAGCTGTCATCAAGGCAAAGGGTGGCTACTTTGTAGAATCTAAAATATATGAGGATTTTTTAAACATTTTTTGGGTTCCTATATGATTTCATTTCATAGTTCTGATGTCTTCTCTATTTTTAGAAAATAGTAAAAATAAAGTAAAACCCTGGAATGAGTTGGTGTGTCCAAACTTTTGACTGGTACTGTATATATTTACCTGTAGGGTAGAAGCAACTTTTCATCTAAGTTAGTTAGTTAATTCTGCATTTGACAACTCTTGATATCCTTGTTTTTCTTCCTTCTTTCCTTCGTCCCTGTCTCTTTTCCTTGCTATGTACTTCTCTTTCTCTGCCTTCCTCCTCCCCATATTTTTCTAATTGCTCTCTATCCCCTCCTCTTCTTCTCTCTCTCAGAGCTGGGGGAGATCCGTAACGTGACCACCTCTAAGCCATCTCTGGAGCTGGATGGTCTGGAGAAGTACACTAACTACAGCATCCAGGTGCTGACCTTCACCCGGGCAGGAGATGGGGTGCGCAGCGAGCAGATCTTCACCCGCACCAAGGAGGACGGTACGCACACTAGTAGACCAGGACACCTCAGGCACTGATCTAGGATCAGCTTACCCTCCCTAAATTCTAACCTTAACTATTAGGGGGAAGATGCAAAACTGTATCATAGTAAATTGGGGTTAACCTAGAGGCCAGGGGCCAACTGGCAGGTAAACCGTGCTTAGATCCGCATAGCCCCTCTTGCATTATGGAAGAGCATGTTGCCAAGTTTAAATAATTTTGACAGGACTTCTGTTTGAATTTGGTGTGAAATTATAGAAATATGAGTTGATAATCGGTGCAGACAACTCACATTAGTAGGTGAAAAACTGCAGCTCCAGCAAATTGCAGATCGCCATGTAACATAAGAAGTTAAGGCACGCTCACTGGAATGACAGATTTTGACACTGACAAAATTTAAATACAGAGTGGTTTCCTTAGATGTTGCTCAAAACAAGGATACGGGTAATAATGTATATTTCCCTATTTCACGGTTTTCCCTCACCAGTCCCTGGTCCTCCGGCTGGCGTGAAGGCAGCGGCGGCGTCTAACTCAGTGGTGTTTGTGTCCTGGCTCCCTCCTCTCAAACTCAACGGCATCATCAGGAAATACACTGTCTTCTGCTCTAACCCACACCCCACGGTAAGGAGGGCACAGAGTACAGGGTCTTAGAGCATTGTGATGAAGGCAAGTCAGTGGTGGGCATACAATAAATTTGAGGCCTAACATAATTGGAGGAGAGGAAGGCACCAGGTTCAGGGGCTAGACTAGATATGGCATGAGAGGTCTTATAAACCATCCCTCCAGCTCACATTGTTAAGGCTTTGTCATCAGTGTTCCGCTCCAATGATTGATAGTTTGTTACAGACATTTGGAATAGGTCCTGTATCTCTCTGCTAACATCATGCCGGTCTCTCCCCTCCTACAGGTGAGCAGTGAGTTTGAAGCAGCTCCAGACATCTTCTTCTACCGTATCCCCAACCTGAGCAGGAACCGTCAGTACAGCATCTGGGTGGTGGCCGTCACCGCAGCCGGCCGCGGAAACGCCAGCGACATCATCACCGTCAAGCCCCTGGCCGAGGGTAGGTGGAGCTAGAGCTGTTGCGGTGACCGTATTACCGCCACAGGTGGTCATGAGTCATGAAGGTAGTCATGGTATTTAGGCTTCTCCAAGCTCTGATGCTGCTGATGGTCATTATTAGTCTACCAAACTTGCTAATTGCCTTGTACTCAGCACTATATTGTCCCTCTAATCACTCTGACATCAATGCAAATGTATTCGTGAATCTAATCAAACACTTCCCATGAGCCCATGAGCTCATGTTGCACAACATTTCTATAGGCTATGCAATTGCGGGAGAAAACAGAGTGATGGCCGCTAATAAAAAGACGAGGATCCCATCAGCTTTCTATAGGCTAGGCCTACTATATTTATTTCTCAACTTTCCTAATATTAAGCACATTGCTTATATTTACAACAGGAGTATAGCCTACATGGCTGGCATGAAAATAAACCACGGGGAAAAGCGTCATCCATTCGCTATTTAAGCGCATTTTTCCCCGCTGACCGTTTTGATACAGGTGCATGATAATGGTCCATTCTAAATCAAAACAAATGTCACACATATATTATTTAGTATATGTAAAGACAAGATTAAAGAAGAGTCTGATGGGTGTCAATATTATCCTATCACTTGTGAATTATATATTATCACTTGTGAATTGTCAGGACCCGGTTACAAACTCGGGTCTCCGGTGTGAGAAACAGTCACTTAGCAAACTGAGCCACTAATAGTCGGCAGAACCCAGAAGATGAGGCAGACACAGCAGTACTTGAGATGGTGGTTTAATAAAGTAAAAAGGAAAGTTCTTCAGGCAAAAATATAAATCCACAACGTCAAAAGTAATTCCAAGAAAAAAAGGTATATACTCCAAGTCACAAGGTAAATCCACAAAGTGGTAAGTACAGCAGGGAAAAAACCTCAAAAGAATAATAAAAAAATAAATAAACGAGAACGAAACCAGCGTACCTCAAGAGAATCCAACAGGAGTAACAAATGTTCACAGCATGGCTGGGGCTGGGTGCTAACATTCAAACACAGAGCAAAGAACTGAGGAAAACTGCAAATAATAACTGGAAACAAGGGAAAACAAAAGGGTCAAAAAAGCACAATTGGGGCATCTAGTGACCAAAACCGGAACAATCCTGGCCAAATCCTGACAGTGAATGATACCCAGCATAAGAAACAAATACTTTTTTTGTGTGACCTTTTCTTATCATGGTAGTACACCTCATGTAGCCTAGCCCATAGGCCTATATGTTTTAATAAGGTTTGTATCACAACTAAAGTGGCCAAATTACTTCTTAAAATTAAGCACATTAATCCGCTTTACAAGGGGTATAGAGCATATATAAGCAGTGCGTGAGATTTATGTTTGGGGAAGTTAATTTTCAACATAAAAATGCACCTTTATAATAAAAGCATTTCAAGCATAATTGCATTTGTGGTCACTTTTGATAATGGTGTTTTCCACTAATGGAACATTTGCGCTTGTAGCCTACTACCATGTGCGCATTGCTGCGTTTATAATGTGAAGAAATAGCCTAATAGTTTATCAACATTTTAAGCTAAACGTTCTGATCTGTTGCGTCAGTAACATTGCATAAAAACGTATTTTTGACTCTAGTGGTTGTATTAATTTGGGATCTATCTCACAACTGTCCCAGACTATGCTTGGAATATTATTAATTTCTCGCACAGAATAGAATAGGTAGACTTTTGTACTATGGGGATAGTAGATTCACATAGGCTAGTGCTTTTACTGTTCGTTAGCCCTACTCATCTTGTTGGCTGACGAAAAGTAAATGTGGACAGTTCTTCCAATATCTTCAATATGCACCTCGGAATTGGATAAGGACGTGCACAGTTGCGTCCCCGATGTGTCTGTCTTCACTTGTAGCCTGTGAGAAAGACCTGATCACGTGATGGAGAGCCATGTGAGTGAGAGGCGCTTCGGATTGCGCAGCTCACTCAGGAAGAAGGGCACAACACAGCACTCCGGGTCGCAAAAGGCATGGATTTTTTTAGGCTACATTACGGCCACAAAGGAGATCCCGCCGTGGAATTCGAGGCATTATCAAGTGCTTATCAAATTGTGAATGAGAGACTATTGGAGTGTAAACAGCGCAAAAAAAACAAAGCAGAGCTCATGCTTTTCACGCAACTTTTTTCAAATGATCATTAGTCTCATCTTGCAGCCTTACAATGTATTAAAAATCAAAACATATAGCCCAACGTTTGTAGAACAACTAAAGTTACATTAATAACTCTAAATTAAGCATATAAACTCAGCAAAAAAAGAAACACCCTTTTTCTTATTCAAAGATAATTCGGAAAAATCCAAATAACTTCACAGATCTTCATTGTAAAGGGTTTAAACACTGCTTCCCATGCTTGTTCAATGAACCATAAACAATGAATGAACATGCACCTGTGGAACGGTTGTTAAGACACTAACAGCTTACAGACGGTAGGCAATTAAGGTCACAGTTCTGAAAACTTAGGACACTAAAGAGGTCTTTCTACTGATTCTGAAAAACACCCAAAGAAAGATGCCCAGGGTCCCTGGTCATATGTGCCTTAGGCATGCTGCAAGAAGGCATGAGGACTGCAGATGTGACCAGGGCAATAAATTGCAATGTGAGACGCCTAAGACAGTGCTACAGGGAGACAACACCTGCACAGAATCGGTACATCCGAACATCACACCTGCGGGACAGGTACAGGATGGTAACAACAACTGCCCGAGTTACACCTGGAACGCACAATCCCTCCATCAGTGCTCATACTGTCCGCAATAGGCTGAGAGAGGCTGGACTGAGGGCTTGTAGGCCTGTTGTAAGGCAGGTCCTCACCAGACATAACCTGCAATGATGTCGCCTATGGGCACAAACCCACCATCGCTGGACCAGACAGGACTGGAAATAGTGCTCTTCACTGACGAGTCACGGTTTTGTCTCACCAGAGGTGATCGTCGGAGTCGCGTTTGAGCGTTACACCTGTCTGTACTCTGGAGCGGGATCAATTTGGAGGTGAAGGGTCCGTCATGGTCTGGGGCGGTGTGTCACAGCATCATCGGACTGAGCTTGTTGTCTTTGCAGGCAATCTCAACGCTATGCGTTACAGAGAAGACATCCTCCTCCCTCATCTGGTACCCTTCCTGCAGGCTCATCCTGACATGACCCTCCAGCATGACAATGGCACCAGCCATACTGCTTGTTCTGTGAGTGATTTCCTGCAAGACAGGAATGTCAGTGTTCTGCCATGGCCAACGAAGAGCCCGGATCTCAATCCCATTGAGCACGTGAGGGCTAGGGCCATTCCCCTTAGAAATGTGCAGGAAATTACAGGTGCCTTGGTGGAAGAGTGGGGTAACATCTCACCGCAAGAACTGGTAAATCTGGTGCAGTCCATGAGGAGGAGATGCGCTGCAGTACTTAATGCAGCTGGTGGCCACACCAGATACTGACTGTTACTTTTGATTTTGATCCCCCTTTGTTCAGGGACACATTATTCCATTTCTGTTAGTCACATGTCTGTGGAACTTGTTCAGTTGATGTCTCAGTTGTTGAATCTTGTTATGTTCATACAACTATTTACACATGTTAAGTTTGCTGAAAATAAGTTTGCTGAAAATCAGTTGACAGGGAGAGGACTCACTTTTTTTGCTGAGTTTAGGAGTACCTATTTCTTTGTTAACCGCTCAGCACAGAGTAGCCGCCTGAGTACACTCCCTCAAATTGTTTGAAGAAAATATCCTTTCTACTTTATTCAGCTTAGTTCAATTTTATTCTTCATACTATAAAATAATATAAAATAATGCCACGGAATTATAAGCAAATCTTGTCTGCTACATTGACTAGTGTAGCACCCAGCCATTTGACAAGGACAGAGTATGCTATCATTTTCTTCTGAAATAGACTACATATCATGCTTCTTTAGACCTGTCTAAAATAAATGATGGATTCATTGTGAAGGTGTAGGCTATATTACATGGATTTATTAGACTCTTTAAAATGGCTTGCTTGTAAGCTAGGTGTGAAAGCCAAGAGATGCCAAATGTGTTTATGTTAATTAACGGTCAATTTTCGTGAGACCGACAGTTATTTGCTTGACGATCACCGTCTAATGAAATTTCGTGACCACCACAGCCCTAGGTGGAGCTTATCGTTTCACTTCTCAGTATTCAGGGGTAGATGATAACAAAAGGTGTATCAGTCTCTGAATGATTTTAGAAGACACAAAAGATTATGTTTGAGTTGTGTTTTTTTGTCAAAGCTATGATCAGAGCATCAGAACATTTAAAGGGGCGCAACCCTGAGAAACTCTCCCTATGAGGTAAATAAGGTGAGGAAAGTATAGAGGAGGCTATATTATGCCCGCCCCCTAACTCAGGATATGAATGTAGCATCAAACTGAATGCAAATAGGTCTGCTATTCCACCGTGTCAGCACTGTGCTTCTTTGTGAGAGCTGATAAGCTGAGGGTGAGCAGTGATAGCCAGTGTAGTGTTCTCATCCTGCTAGAGGCAGGGGTGATAAATGTAGTCCCTACTCTGGAGCTCCAGACCTGATGTGTTTTAGATATCCGTCTGCTGCCCGACCAGCCTGGTTCCAAACAGATTACTTCACATCTGTCCAAGTACAGAGATGGGCTCTGCATGTGTAGAGGTGAATTCAATAAAGATGAATAAGGAACTAATATTGTATACTGCTTTTTTAGAGCTTCCCTTGACAGTATTTGGGATTGATTTCCACTTTTAGGAGTATTCCATACATTTTGTTGTACCAAGCGAAATAAATCAAGTCAGCCCAAGTATTTAAAAGTATTTGACCCAGTTGTGGTGTGTTTGTGTGTGTGCAGCTCCTGCTCAGATTCTGACGTTCAACGGCATCGTGACCACACCCTGGATGAGGGACATCGTGTTGCCCTGTAAGGCGGTGGGCGACCCAGCCCCCACGGTCAAGTGGCTCAAGGAGACGTGAGTACAGGAAAGTCTGACCCACAGCTGGGGAAACACATCATGCTGCATGTAGGACAAACAGTAGCACTTAGTACAGACTGTGTTTTGAGTAACTTTTAATGCTTTCCACTTGAACTAAATACCAGTGAAAAAACAGTGGCTCTTTGTTTTTACACTATCCTTTCACACTCATCAGCAGAATGTTAAAAAATCATAGTTGTTTACATGTACAGCATGTTCCTACACACAAAAAAGTAGAGGTAACATTATTCAAGACTTTTAAATGATTTTCACTGCTGCGTATCTCACCGTAGTTCATTTTCTAACTGTCTCTCGTACATTTGTGATTCAGCAATGGAAGCCCCGCCCCTGCTGTGATCGACAGTAGACGCATCATCCAGAGCAATGGCAGCCTAGTCATCCGCACAGTGAAAGCTGAGGATTCTGGGAACTACACCTGTGTGGCTAGCAACAGTTTTGGGCCGGATAAAATCATCCTCAACCTGCAGGTTCAAGGTAACCAGAAGGAGTCTGGGGTGGAACAGTACAGTCAATTCAAACCAATTCTCCATTTTATTGATGGTCATAAAAACAGAAATGTGTTCACGGTATGTAGTGAAGCGCATTCGGAAAGTATTCAGACCCCTTGACTTTTTCCACATTTTGTTACATTACAGCCTTATTCTAAAAATTATTTAAATAAAATTCACCCTCATAGATCTACACACAATACCCCATAATGACAAAGCAAAAACAATTTTACATTTTTTTTTTGCACGTTGTGTAACGATTGTCGTATTCCTCCTCCTCGGACGAGGAGAGGACAGAGGGATCGGAAGACTAATGTGCAGCGAGGTATGATAACATTATTTATTTATTTAAAGACGAACACGAACACGAAAAACACTTGGAAAATTACAAAACAACAAAACGACGTAGACTGACCTAAAACATGAGAATTTACAAATACACGAAGAACGCACGAAACAGGTACAGACTACAAACCAACGCTACAGTCCCGTATGGTACTAACATACATACAGACACGGAAGACAATCACCCACAAACAAACAGTGAGAACAACCTACCTTAATATGACTCTCAATCAGAGGAAACGCCAAACACCTGCCTCTAATTGAGAGCCATACCAGGCAACCCATTAACCCAACATAGAAACACAACACATAGAAATGCCCACCCAGCTCACGTCCTGACCAACAAAACAAAGGATTAACACAATAACTAGGGTCAGAACGTGACACGTTGACATACGTATTCAAACCCTTTATTCAGTACTTTGTTAAAGCATCTTTGGTAGCGATTACAACCTCGAGTCTTCTTGGGTATAACGCTACATTACAAGCTACAATACACACCTGTATGTTGGAAGTTTCTCCCATTCTTCTCTGCAGATCCTCTCAAGCTCTATCAGGTTGGATCGGGAGCGTCTCTGCACAGCTATTTTCAAGCCTCTCAAGATATGTTAGATCAGGTTCAAGTCCGGGCTCTGGCTGGGCCACTCAAGGACATTGAGATTTTTCACGAAGTCACTCCTGTGTTGTCTTAGCTGTGTGCTTAGTGTCATTGTCCTGTTGGAAGGTGGACCTTTGCCCCAGTCTGAGGTCCTGAGCGCTCTGGAGCAGGTTTTCATCAAGGATCTCTCTGCTCTGTTCATCTTTCCCTCAATCCTGACTATTCTCCCAGTCCCTGCTGCTGAAAAACATCCCCACACCATCATGCTTCACCATAGGGATGATGCCTGGTGTCCTCCAGATGTGACTCTTGGCATTCAGACCAAAGAGTTCAATCTCGGTTTCATCAGACCAGAGAATCGTTTTTCATGGTCTAAGAGTCCTTTAGGTGCCTTTTGGCAAACTCCAAGTGTGCTGTCATGTGCCTCTTACTGAGGAGTGGCTTCCGTCTGGCCACTCTACCATAAAGGCCTGATTGGTGGAGTGCTGCAGAGATGGTTGTCATTCTGGAAGGTTCTCCCATCTCCACACAGGAACTCTGGAGCTCTTTCAGAGTGACCATCGGGTACTTGGTCACCTCCCTGACCAAGGCCCTTCTTCCCCGATTGCTCAGTTTGGCCAGGCAACCAGCTCTAGGAAGAGTATTTGTGCTTCCAAACTTCTTTAATTTAAGAATGATGGAGACCACTGTGTTCTTGGGGACCTTCAATGCTGCATAAAGTTTTTGGTACCCTTCCTCAGATCCGTGCCTTGACACAATCCTGTCTTGGAACTCTATGGACAATTCCTTTGACCTCATGGCCTGGCTTTTGCACTGACATGGCATGCTGACATGTACTGTCAACTGTGGGACCTTATATAGACAGGAGTGTGCCTTTCCAAATCATGTACAATCAATTGAAGAAACATCTCAAGGATGATCAATGGAAACACGATGCACCTGAGCTCAATTTTAAGTTTTCTTAGCAAAGGGTCTGAATAATTATGTAAATCAAGTATTTCAGTTTTTTATTTGTAATACATTTGCAAAAAATTCTAAAAACATGTTTGCGCTTTGTCATGATGGGTTATTTTGTGTTGATTGAGGAAGGAAAAAATGTATTTAATAAATTTTGGGATATTGGCTGTAATGTAATAAAATGTGGAAAAATGTAAGTACTTTCCGAATGCACTGTATGCCCCTTGAGATAGGACCTAATTAAAATCCATGTTTTTACTTCTAGTTCCCCCAGACCAGCCTCGTCTTACCGTTACCAAGACGACCACCACATCTATCACTCTGTCCTGGATACCAGGAGACAACGGAGGCAGCTCCATCAGAGGTCAGACTCCAACACAGCAAGCAGCAACACTAACTATTATAGGAGATTTTATTGTTTTACCTTGGAAAACAGGTTACTGACTTGATTAAATAGTGTCCCCTATGAGCAACACCAGGATGGTTGTTTAGCAGACAATTGTGTATCAGCCTAACCTCTCTCTCTCACATCAGGCTACATCCTGCAATACTCAGAGGACAACAGTGAGCAGTGGGGCAACTTTGCCATCAGCCCTAGTGAGCGTTCCTATCGCCTGGAGAACCTGAAGTGTGGCACCTGGTACAAATTTACACTGACGGCACAGAATGCTGTGGGGCCAGGGCGAATCAGTGAGATCATCGAAGCTAAGACTCATGGGAAAGGTAGAGAGATGGTGACATCCTTTCATGTATGTTATGAAATAGTGACTCCATTGCTTTGACACAATTCATACAAAACTGATACTTATGAATGGACCGATCATTAAAGTGTGTGTGTGGTCTGACTCCTCTCTCCTCTCTGCCCAACAGAACCCCAGTACTCTAAAGAACAGGAGCTCTTCACCAGTATCAATGCCACGCGTGTCAAGCTCAACCTGATTGGCTGGAACAACGGCGGCTGTCCAATCACATCCTTCACGTTGGAGTACCGTTCGGTGGTGTCTCCCACGTGGACCACGGCCCAGCGCACCTCTTTGATCAAGAGCTACATCCTGTATGACCTGGCCGAGGCCACCTGGTACGAACTGCAGATGAAGGTGTTCAACAGCGCCGGCTCAGCAGAGAAGAGGGTCAAGTTCGCCACACTCAGCTACGACGGCAGTGAGTTCACTTGTCTCTTCACTGATGCTATACATACTGCAGCAAGTTATAAGTTGAAACATATACACGCTTAGATTGACTTATTCAGGATAACTGAATGAAAATTGAAGAACTGTATTTTAAAAGGAATTTACCTTCCCATCCCTTGAAAGTTGTCACAACTGATCAAGTCTCCATCAAATATGTTAATTTACAGCGTAGGTACTATACCTGCCTTAGAGCAGAAGTAAATGAATTCATATTTTGCTGTTTACTGGTGCTGCCATTAAAGAAGCTGTCTCATGCAAGTCTCATGCAACTGATGAATGGGGCAGTAAAGTACATGCAATAGATTTTCTGCTGACTCCAGTGGCCGTGGTGGTTGTTGTGTCTGCTGCTGCTGTTTATGACACCTCCATCACTGCCCTATCGAGCGCTCTGCGCTGCATGAATTAAATAATTATGTGATCTACCGACTGCAGAGGGGCTAGAGGGGGGCAACAGATGAGCAATCACCTGCCAGTGCCAACACCCCCCAGTTCCATAGCGATTCAATGACCTTACCCAACCCTAAACCTTACACACACACACACACACACACACACACACACACACACACACACACACACACACACACACACACACACACACACACACACACACACACACACACACACACACACACACACACACACACACACACACACACACACACACACACACACACACACACACACACATGCCCCAGCCATAAAAGAGCTGACTATTCAGCGAAGAAGGAAGAGTTCACCTCTTTTAAGTAGTGCTTCAGTTAACTGGGCATTATTGGAAATTCGGCAGAAGGTCAGGTACTGATTGCAGGCAACACAGTGCTACAACAGCTTGTTGGAGTAGATTGAGTGGGATTGCCTTTTGCCTTTTGCTAGGCGCTTGCTGCATGTTTTAAACATTAACACAAAGGTCATTTAGTATTCATCGACAGACCCTGTATAGACTTAATTGACAGTGAGTGTACGAAATGATAGGAACACCTTCCTAATATCGAGTTGTCATGCGGTAGCAGAGAGAACAGTTTATGACTTGGCTGACTGGAGTCTTGGAAATGTTTTGTTCACTGTGTGTATATTTGTATTTGGCTGGTGTTTTGCAGTCATTGTCTTCTCTACCAGGTCTGGTTTACACACTTGACAATCCTGTGGTTAAGTACAAGAAACATACATGGTCTTGTCATAACAAATATCATAACAGTTTGTCAGCTAATTACATTTCTATGACCTGTCCCCAGGTACCATCGCTCCCCTGGTGAAGGCCCCGACGGTGAGTGCGGGCAGTACGTCCAGTAACGAGGGTCTGAAAATGGTGACCATCATCTCGTGTGTTCTGGTGGGCATCGTGCTGGTCTTCGTCCTGCTACTTGTGCTCAGGAGGCGGAGGCGGGAACAGAGACTGAAGAGGCTTCGAGGTGAGAGGTCACAGCAGCAACATGATTGGTTAGATTTCAGTAAAAGATTTCTGTAACTATTGTCAAAATATTTTCAAGTATACTAAGAGAATCATCTGCATGTAATGTGATTTTTGTTCTTGTTTGCTCTGTAGATGCTAAAAGTTTAGCCGAGATGCTGATGAGGTAAGCATGAGCAGTTTGATACATAACTTAATAGATAGTTAATATTGTTTAGTGCATTACTGGAAGAAGAACACATTAAATACTGTTTCTATGGAATCATATCAGAATCACTATTATCTGAATATCTTATGTAGTGTGTAATGAGATCTGCATTGACCTGTGTATGGCTTCCTGTGTTCCCCGTGCAGTAAAAACACACGACCTGCAGACACCATCAACAAGCAGCAGCAGACCATGAGAATGCACATCGACATCCCCCGAGCCCAGCTGCTCATAGAGGAGAGAGACACCATGGAGACAGTCGGTGAGTGGACACTGGTACATTATGCTGCTTTCATGTGTTCTCTGAATTATCGGCAACTTGTGACTTAAACTTACAGAAAGCTCCCAGACACCCCATAACTCATAATGAGCTTCCAATTAGGAAATACGAGTGGGACATTTGTGTAACATTGGATAACAAAATGTGAATATTACATATTTGTGGCCTTCCAAGTGTTAGTAGTGCCTACTGTGGCTATTGTCATCGTACTGTAGGGACCATGTTTGTGAAAGCTCTCTTTCTCTTTCAGATGACAGGTCCACAGTGCTACTGACTGACAATGACTTTGGGGAGACCCAGAAACAGAAGTCGTCTACGGTTACCCACACTGTCCACTACCAGTCCCTGTCACAGGCCACCGGACCTCTAGTGGATGTATCTGACGCTAGGCCAGGAACCAGTAAGTCCAGTACGAACATCCTCTTTACATTACTAGAGGTAAAACTAAAATGAATAAGTGGTATCAGGATTGCATTAATACGGCTGACACTGATACAGCTAGAGTGTATTCTAGACAACCAGATGGACTTTATTCAGCTCCAGTACTCAGAGTCATCAGTAGCATTATGATCAGTGCCACTACCATCTCCACTGATGTTATTCACACAGATTAACAATTCCTTTCAGCACAATGGCTATTGTTGTTATATTATTTACATAATCTGAACATGAATGATTATGTACAGGGCCTTCAGAAAGTATGCATACCCCTTGAATTATTCCATATTTTGTTGTGTTACAGCCTGATTTCAAAATTTATTAAATATACAGTATATTGTTTCTCACCCATTTACTCACAGTACCTCACAATGACAAAGTGAAAACATGTTTTTAGAAACTGTAGCAAATGTATTGAAAATGAATTGCAGAAATATCTAATTTATATAAGTGATTTCAGCTGTGAGTCTTTCTGGGTAAGTTAGAGACTTAGAGAGCTTTCCACACCTGGATTGTACAACATTTGCCCATTATTCTTTTCAAAATTCTTTAAGCTCTGTCAAATTGGTTGTTGATAATTGCTAAGATAACCATTTTCACGTCTTGCCATAGATTTTCAAGTATATTTAAGTCAAAACTGTAACTCGGCCACTCAGGAACATTCACTGTCTTCCTGGTAAGCAACTCCAGTGTAGATTTTGGCCTTGTGTTTTAGGTTATTGTCCTGCTGTAGGAGAATTAATCTCCCAGTGTCTGGGGGAAAGCAGACTGAACCAGGTTTTCCTCTAGGATTTTGCCTGTGCTTCATGATTTGCCGGTGCTTAACTCCCCAGTCCTTAATGATTACAAGCATACCCATAACATGATGCAGCCACCACTATGCTTGAAAATATTGAGAGTGAAACTCAGTAATGTGTTGTAATGGATTTTCTCCAAACAGAACACTTTGTATGTAGGACATAAAGTTTTTTTCCCCCACATTTTTTTGCAGTATTACTTTAGTTCCTTGTTGCAAACAGGATGCATGTTTTGGAATATTTTTATTCTATACAGGCTTCCTTATTTTCACTCTGTCAATTTGGTTAGTATTGTGTTGATCCATCCTCAGTTTTCTCCTATCACAGCCATTAAACTCTGTAACTGTTTTTAAAATCACTATTGGCGTCATGGTGAAATCCCTGAGTGGTTTCCTTCCTCTTCGGCAACTGAGTTAGGAAGGATGCATGTATCTTTGTAGTAACTGGGTGTATTGATACACCATCCAAAGTGTAATTAATAACTTCACCAAGCTCAAAGGTATATTCAATGTCTACTTTTTTTTTTTACACATCTACCAATAGGTGCCTTTCTTTGCCAGGCGTTGGAAAACCTCCCTGGTCTTTGTGATTGAATCTGTGTTTGAAATTCACTGCTCGGCTGAGGGACCTTACAGATAATTGTATGTGCGGGGTACAGAGATGAGGTTGTAATTAAAAAAACATGTTAAACACTATTATCGCAAACAGAGTGAGTCAGTGCAACTTATTAATATAATTATTTTAGTTTTTAACCTTTATTTGACGAGGGATGTCAGTTAATTCTTATTTACAATGGCGGCCTACGCTCGGCCAAACCCAGACGACGCTGGGACGATTTTGCGCCACCCTATGGGACTCCCAATCACAGCCAGATGTGATACATTCTGGATTCGAACCAGGGACTCTAGTGACGCCTCTCGCACTGAGATGCAGTGCCTTAGACCGCTGCTCCACTCGGGGGGAAATTATGTGACTGGTTAAGCACATTTTTACTCCTGAACTTATTTAGGCTTGTCATAACAAAGGGGTTGAATACTTAATTGACTCAAGACATTTCAGCTTTTCATTTTTAATCAATTTGTAAACATTTCTAAAAACATAATTCCACTTTGACATTATGGGGTATTGTGTGTGGCCCAGTGACAAAACATCTCAGGCTGTAACACAACAAAATTAGGAAAAAGTCAAGGGTTGTGAATACTTTCTGAAGGCACTGTATGTGTATGGTATCCAAACAAAAAATGAGCCTATTTGCAAAGGACTGCAGTCAACCCAATCAAACATTCTCTTTGACCATGATGATTTTCTCACTGCTATTGTAAGCTCTATGTATTTGTGTGAAAACAAGAAGTCCCGAGATGAACTCCATGTGCAGAGATATTGTGATTGTGGGGGTTTTCTCTTTGTTTGTTTATGTCAGGATAGAGTATCCAGCCTCATTGCTATACCCAGCTACAAACTTTAAAACTCCTTTAAAAACACAGTCAGCTTAAAAAACAAAGCATTGCATTACTCGAGATGAGCCCTTGCTAAGTGACATAACACCCTGGTGTGTGACTGTGATGTAACATCCTGTGTCCTTCCTCCTCAGACCCCACAGCCCGCCGCACAGCCAAAGCAGGCCCTGCCGCACGCAACCGCTACGCTAGCCAGTGGACCCTGAACCGACCACACCCGCCAGTCTCGGCCCACACCCTAAGCACTGACTGGAGGCTGCCCACTCCACGGGTGGCCGGATCTGTGGATAAGGAGAGTGACAGCTACAGTGTCAGCCCATCTCAGGACACAGGTAACAACGCACCTGAAGACGAGACAAGTCTGTAACAACAGCTGTAACCGTCCCCATATAAGAATGTCTGCAACATCACCCTTAACCATGTCTATAACAACCTTTCACCTCTGCATTAACAATATATAGGCCTACAATAAAACTTGTAACAATGCCAACACTTAATAACAAATATAATGCTAGCATTAGCCCCTAACTGCTTTACTAGCACAACCTCTAACCCTAACCCCTGGTGTAGACCGAGCGCGGAGCAGCATGGTGTCTACAGAGAGCGCGTCATCCACCTATGAGGAGCTGGCGCGGGCCTACGAGCACGCCAAAATGGAGGAGCAGCTGCGCCACGCCAAGTTCACCATCACAGAATGCTTCATCTCGGACACGTCATCGGAGCAGATGACGGCAGGCACCAACGACTACACAGACAGCCTGACATCCAGCACGCCCTCCGAGTCAGGCATCTGCAGGTTCACCGCCTCCCCGCCCAAGCCTCAGGACGTCAGCCGAGTCATGAACATGGCCGTGCCCAAGGCTCACAGACCGGGTGAGGCTGCGTAGACACATAGCTAACTCTGCTATAGCTAACACTTGAGTCCTGAGCTCTGTTGCTAACCTGTTGCTAACCTTCGCTAACCTTCATCAGGCCTGTAATGCTATGGGTTTGTAAATATTTACTGCTGATGTATTCACTCAACTGTTGAATATGCTGAAGATAATGATGTAGTAATGCCACTTGATGATGTAGTAATGCCACTACTACTTGATGCAACAAATGTGGAGTTTTGCAGACAGTTCTTTGCATAAATTACATATGTTTTAAGGTTAATGTATTAATTAATTAAGCTTATTCTATTGACGTTAGTGCGACAAAATTCCATTGCAGGAAGACCAATCTTTAACATTGAATCACTCATGTGTGTGATCTGTTATTAGGTCACTTCATCTTATAAATTCAGTCTTTTTTATTAAAGTCATCATCTCTATTCATTCTATTTTTTGCTCATTGTAGAGTATATTTTATTAAACTCCGACTTTGTAGACTACTTAGATAAACGTGTAATAAACTGCACTAGTGTCTTAAATCTATAACATTACTTATTTAGGTTGTAGAAAAGCCAGTCTCCTTCTTCATCCATTACCCCAATGTGTATAATGAGATATGGGGGGGGGGCTTTAAACGACATTGTAAATGTTGTCATTCATTTAATGTTGATCAAAGCCATGAGGACAGATTGCAGCATGGTGGTATGAGAATAATTCATCACTGAAGTATTCGTTGGCATATAACCTCAATAACCAGGCAAAGTTTGCATACATAAATCTTCTTAAGGCTAGGCGTCCCGCTAGCGGTGACTTCCAGTGAAACTGGAGGGAGCGCAATTCAAATAAATAATCATAAACATTATGGATATTAATTAAACATGCATGTACATACAGGTGTCTTATATCGGTTAAAAGCTTAAATTATTGTTAATCTAACTGCACTGTCCGATTTACAGTGAGCTTTACAGCGAAAGCATGCCATGCGATTGTTTGAGAACGGTGCCACAAATCAAAATATTTTTCCACCGGCACAGGTTATATTGTTAAATTCACAAATAGCGATTAAATATTCACTTACTTTTGAAAATCTTCCTTTGATATGTCATCCAAAGGGTCCCAGCTACAACATGTAGTGTAATTCTGTTAGATGAAATCCTTCTTTATATCCCAAAAAGTCTGTTTAGTTGGCGCTATCGATTTGAGTAATCCACTCGTTCAACATGCAGAGAAAGGAATCCAAAAAGCTACCGCTAAACTTTGTTAAAACAAGTCAAAATACATTTCTATTTAATCCTCAGATACCATAAAATGTAATTAAACTATAATATTTAATACGGAAGGAAGTATGTTCAATAGGAAAACGGTATTAGCGGGTGCGGGTCCTCTTCGTCGCGCACGCATACACGAATTTCCAAGTCTGTGTCCCTGTACTAAAACTCATTATTCTTCCTCGTTTTAGAAGAAACAAGCCTGAAACCTTGAACAAAGCCTACTGACACCCAATGGAAGCCATAGGAATTGCATACTGGGAGCTAGAATTAATTATTTACCTATATGTTCCATTGGAAGAGCATTGGATTTTCTCCTACCATATCTATTGTGTTATAGGCTTCTACATTATTTTAACATTTCCACAAACTTCAGAGTGTTTTCTTTCCAATGGTACAAATTATATGCATATCCTGGCTTCAGGGCCTGAGCAACAGGCAGTTTACTTTTGGCACGTCAGTCAGGTGGAAATTGAGAAAAGTAGACCCTAGCCTGAAGAAGATTTATGTAAATTACTTTCACATACTGTATAAGCTAGTTTTGTTGGTTGCGTGGCAGATGTGATGAGCTTGTATCTGAGAGGGTAAAGACATTTCTATTTCCAACCAATCCTTCCCCCAGGGGCAGTAATTTCTCTAATGAAGTATTTTGAACTGAGATTTTTCCATAATTTGGCCATGTTATGTTTAATTCAATAGTGTTGTTTTCCAAAAACTAACTCCCCTCTCTCTCTCTACTTTGTCCTGTAGGGGGCGAGCTTGTGCACCTGCCTCCTTACCTGCGCATGGACTTCCTGCTGAACCGTGGCATGTCATGCACGGGCACTGGAGGGAGGGGTGGTGCCGGGGGGGAGGGGGCCATGGGTCAGGCCTGTCTGGAACCCCAGAAGAGTCGCTCCCTGAAGCGGCCATCGCGTATGGCGCCCCCTACACCCACAGAGGCCCCCCAGGCCACCAGCAGGGCCAGCAGCAGGGACCCAGTGCCCCAATGGCAGCCCGGCTCAGCCGCCACCCTGCCCCACAGAGAGGGCTCAGAGCTGACCCAGGCCGCCAAGCTCAGCACCTCCCAGGAGTCCCTACTGGACTCACGAGGACACCTCAAACAGACCAACAACCCCTACGCAAAGTCCTATACGCTGGTATAACACCAGAGGCATGGGGCTGGACTAAAACTCACACTAACACTGGACTTATTACACTTACAAGCGCAGTAAACTGACTCTCACCACACAGTCCTGTATATAACGTCCCCTTTCTTCTTAAACGAGCGATAACTTTTACTAATCTCCTTTTATTTATTTTGGAGCTTTCTTTGTTTTTTAAACTTGTGAGAAATTTCACTCATCTGAAATGACTCCACGCGGAGCTTGCCAAAATAATTACATTATGAGGGAACATAATTTATTATTGATTATTATTTTTAATCAATAATTATTAATCATGGATTATTTGTTGTTAGTTGTCAACTTTTAATGATTATTAATTATTTTTTACAAATGATCAATTATTACCATTACTACACTGTTTTAATAAGAACCTGGACAACTTTTTTCCGGAATGTGAGATGATAATTTGGAGCCCATAATTTTTTTCTATGGAAAATTCCTTTTAAACACTGAATGAAACTTGGGAAATCTGAAATCTGGGAATGAAAGCAATCGACAGCAGTCCAAACTTGTCAGCTGCTCTCAAATTGTTACTTTTTGAAGAAAAAATAAATCTATTTCCTATGGATGCATGGGGACTGACCAATTAAAGACTATTATAAGGATTATGATCACGACTGGACAGCCCAGTTGAGCATTTTGTCACACTATGAAATGATCCAATGTAAAGATTTATTATTCTTATTACTATAAAATATATATATAAAAAGAGATCACTTTTATTTGTGGATATTACAGGGAAGAATTGATTTGGTTAATAAAGTCCTTAGTCATGTTTGCACATATCTCGTTTTGATTAGGAAATGGAGTCACTATTGATCTTTCTCTGTATTCCATTCTCTGATGGTGCAATATGAAAAAAGATTATGAAAATTATATGGATACTATTTGCTCTATACTGTACTATAATGAAAATAATGACTATGTTGTGAGTATACTTACAGGGCGGGACAAACCCCAGCTATGTATCAGGTGTAGTTTACCACTGCTAATTTGCCAGGGTGGTAGATGAAGTTAGCTAGAACAGGGAGGGTTAGAGATTGAACGGTTTGCACTTCATGACACCCAAAAAGTGTGTCCAGACAGAGCCCCTATTCTCAGTGCACTATGTAGAGTCTTCAAGACTCTCACTCTCCTCTTCAGTAGATTTACTGTTGCTGCATTGCAGTGATGCTCCTCTACAGGGAAAAAACAATGAGACAATCCAACAGAATACCCCCTTCAAACCAAACCTAAAGTCTATGGGAAATATCTATCTAAAGTGTGGATATAACAAAACGGTCCTGTTGTTGTCTACCCTGGCCCATTTCTTCTTTCTTTAAGTCCTGGAGGGAGAGTTTGATAAGAATGCTGTGAGGTTATTAATGCCAGTTTTTATTATTAGTTTTAATTAATTGTCTTCATATTCCTTTTAACAAGATGTTGCTTTTTATTTTTAACATGGTGTTCACCATGGTGGCACTGAAATAAAGAGAAATTAACACACCGTTCAAATTTGATTAATAAAAAGGCTGTTCACAAAATGATCCTGCAAATTTGGACATGAATGACTGGAGATGGGTCTTTTTAGAGGCACTGATAGAGGAGGATGCCTCCGAAGGTTTCCCTGTGTGGGTCACTGGGGGAGTGAGTGAGTTGAGTGAGTGGGGTGGTAGTGGTGGATTTTGGATAACTCGTCTTAAAGGGCAACTGAACGTAAAAAGCAACTTCTCTGGTTGAAAACGTCAGAAACATTTATTCCAGTGCCAAAATTGACAAAAAAGTTTAAGTAGAATAACTTTGGTCATAAAGTCAGTATATTCCAAAGCAGAGTTTTGTGAGATTTGTGTAACTGAGGTCTTCGCGACTTACTTGAGGGTTGGGGTTGGATTACAATCATGCCCATTAAATGGGATTGTATCGCCAAGGGAGAATTGTTATGCACTGAGAAATTAATGCGGTGATTGCGCTCTATCTAATCATAGCAGCGAACCTCCAGACAGCGACACAGACCTGCCTATTAAGCAACTCCCCAGACTCTGACTTATTTACATAAAACAACTTGTCGCCAATGTTATGTTGAAAGAACATTTGGCCCCTAAGCCCTTTATGGAGTGAACAACTTGCTGATGTGTTTGATAGTGATCACTCAAGTCTGCCACTGTTTTGGTCAAAATGAGAATTGAGACAATGTGCACTTTCATCCCAACTGCCTCTTGTCAATATTCCAAAATTCCAAACCCTTTCTAGAGCATCTTGTGTCCCGCTGCAACCTGTTTTGTAAGATGATTCGCTATGAAACGCTGCCAGACAGACACACTCTCTGGTAATAAAGTCGTTTTTCATGCACATGTTATAACTTGAGAAATACTGCACTAAACACCTTAGCTAAATGTAAAATTGTGCGACTAAGACCTCGGCAAAAATGTGAAAATTACAGATTTCTTGATTTATCTCTGTTGTTGCTATTGTGCCTTAAGAGGGACAAATAACAGTAACTGCCAGGGTACGATAAATCAAACATAACACACCCACATCTAACCACACCCCCAAGACTCAAATCTCATTCATCTTTTTTTAAATATATTTCTTTTTTTCTTTTTTTTTCTCCACACCAGATACAAACTTACACAACAAATGACAGATGCACACAAACAACAACTATCTCATCTGCCCAGGCCCGCATGCTCACCCTCCCATCCCTAGTACTTGCATTATTGTTTGCCACATGTCCTTAAATTGTACCAATTTGTTTTTCTTAGTCGCCCATGCTATTCCAATAATTAATCATTCGATTTTTCCATGGTGTTGATAATGGCAGATTAATTGGTTTCCAAGTTTTTAAGTATATGTTTTTTAAAGATGAGTGATGGAAGAGAATCATCCAGCCCATTGGGTACCTCTCACTGCACCCCCATATGACATGTCTTGAAATATGCAGACAGATGGATTAAAAGTTAGTTTACATTCTAATACTTCTGACAGACAACTTTCTTGCTCCGCCCATAATTTTTGGACTTTATAGCATTCCCAGAAAGCATGAATGATTGAGTCATTGTTCATTTTACACTTAAGACATGACTCTGCCATTGTGCTGTGGAATTTGTGAATTTTGTCTCTTGTATAATAAATTGTAAACATTAGTTTATACTGGATTAAGCGTACATTTTTGGGTGTAATTGTAAGTAAGTGTAATTTCATTAGTTATGCTCCAACATTCCCTCCATCTTGTGACAACATAATTTATTTTTAAGTCTTGGTTCCAATAGTTTATCTAATTTATCTTAATGAGCTGCAGACAAATTAGTGCGAATCGGTGAGTTCAGCCACTCTTTAAATGAATTTAAACAACAGTCATTGATGATCATCACATTCATTACAGCACTCATGAGTCTCACAATACTAAAATTATCCAAATGAAAATATTGTTATTACCAATGACCTTGCATGTTTTTTCAGTGCTAAAGATATTAACCAGCGCTCATTAATAACTTGTGCACAACTCTTTGCCTGCAGGTGGCAATGTTGCAAAGTTAAGCTGCTTATTTTCATTGAATAACACTTCATCTAATGTATCATCTCTAGGTAGCCTCAAAACATATCAGATAAATTTCACACTTACCATCTCACATTTCTGTTTATAACGCTAACTTTTAGTAAATTTGGTAATGGTTGCCATCCTGCACGCTTCAATGTATTGTGAAGAATGTGAGACGGTATATTCCTATCGACTGATCCAATGTGTGGTGTTCTTCAAGACTATTAGGAGAAGGTTTAGTTATGGGGGGAAAATGTGACCTGGCAGGATCAATAGCCAGGATGGATCAAACCAATCAATCCTTATGTTCTTGCTGCAAAGAAGTGTGTGTACAAAAACAGTGAGAAATAGCCTACATTCAACTCTCATGGCACTGCTTCGGGTGTGTTCTGTGAATAGACAAACCTAAACAAAAACACACTCAGTTGCTGCTGGAATGCAAAGGCCACATTTCAGGGCCTAACAATTAAGTCCCTTCAAACACAAACTCTCTAATATGCCACTAGCTAGCACAACTTGGCATTTTAACCCATTAGGTTCTGAAACCAGCTCCATTTCAATCCCCCAGTGAGTGGGTGTGGTGTTAGGCTAGTAGCTGTGACTTTGAGTAAGAGGCGCTTACTAAATTGGTCTATTGATTGGGAGCCTTCCAGACTGTCACTCTGGAGACTCAGCCTGAGCTCCCCAACCGACGCCTCGGCCTGAAAAGTGCTTCCACTGTCCTATATCACAGACTGGGGGGCTAATGGGAAGGAGGAGTATTACTCAGCATGACAACTTTATTCGCTATCCTCTTCTGAAGTACACAACAAATTAAATGTAGTGACAGAGATTTACTCAGCCCGCCACACTTGGCCGTTATTAACTGCTGTCATAAATAAAAGGCGCGGGCCGGACTGAATTCCTTCTGATATGAAGGAGAAATATGGAGCTGTCTGTCACTGGGCCGGGCTGGTATGTTGATTGCATCTATAGATGGATGTGGAGTGCTGCTTGATTTGCTTTAATTAGAACGTGTTAAATGCAATCACATGGTTGGCCAAGGGTGTGTGTTGTGTGTGGAGAGGGGGGTATGGAGTTGGTGTGGCATCTGGTGTGACATATGGAACATAATGTTTTTTTTATAAGATATTGGGATATGGGTACATGATGACAGGGAAGTAGGAAGATTAATAATTTCACTGTCCTCATTTCAGATGTTCATTAAAACTACGACCATATGACTCAATGGAGGTGATTTAAGCATTATTGAACTGGGTGTGTGTTACAGTTCAGTTGCTGTACCGTACATCCTTCTGGGGTTCAGGAATCCATGGCATGGGTGTAATTGCTCAGAGTTTTGGACCTCCAATTTACTCTGAAGTCAGTATATTTATCCAATGTACCACCATCCTACTCAGTTTACTGGTTTATCTCAACTCCTACTCCGATCCCTGGTTTGTATGCTGGCTTCCTGCCAGCTTTGACATCAAACAATGCTGCAGCATCTTTCAGGAAGAGAAACCACTTCACATATCTACATAATGTTTCCTTATGCCTCAGTCCAAAGAATACCTCAAATAGCCAGGCAGCACATCCCACTGACGCCAACGTCGCAAATATGAAGTTCCATCTGCATGGATTCTGGGGTGCACTAACCCCTTGGCAAATCGCTACTGTAGGTTAAACCACTTAACAGCGGTGTTAGTTAGCTGTGTTAGTAACTTAAAATGTACAAATGCCCTTTGTAAAAACTACATACAGTACATAACAGCAAGATTTTGAGAAAGTGTAAATTCGATGACAGAGACAGTGCCATTGATCGTGGGCAATGTATTTATAGTAGAGCGTTGAGAGTCTGTCACCTCTGACAGAGACCCTCCATTGACCACCAGCACTGAGTCATAAGGCTGGATCTCTTGGTGCCTGAAAACACAAGTGCTTCAGCAGCTGTCAGTAGAAAGCATGAATAGGACATTCCTGGGATAGGGTCAGCCCTAAAAACATTCTACATAGACTGAAGAGGATTGTATAGTTCCACCATAGTAAACCTTATGGTGTGGCAAATCAATAGTCTATCCATACAACACATGTAGATGTCAACCCCAATACATGTTAATGTCATCTTCACCAATCAACTGCATTACAGTTAAAAACGACTTTGACTACAGTACCACCACCGGTATGCTAGCTCTGCTACAAGTTTATATCAGCGTGAGATAGCATTTAGCAGGTACTTCTTCTAAACCTGAAAACTTCTAATGTTATGCAGCGATAGCCAAATATATCCAAATTGGACTTTAGTAACCACACCGCGGGCCTGTTACAATACATCAATCATGACGAATTAGACAAATATTCACTGTTAGTTCATATTTGTTAAATGTGCACCAATCCGGCATCCTTCTTAAGTCCCCCACGGTCTGCGTTTCATTGTCCTCTTTACCGCATATATAGCCAGGTTATAGATTCCTGTATGTAGTATTAGAATAAAACTTAAGGCTTGCCCAACCTCAGTGAAAGTATTTTTAGCTGCTGGGACCGCAAGTTTGTGTCCCAGGATCCCGCTTAATAGCTTAGTGGTTAGCTGCTAGCCGTCAAGCTAATAGAGCAGGTTAGTAGTGCTAGCCACCTGGTGCTTTTATCCATGGCTGGGCAAAAAATGCGATAGGTGCAAGATGATTTCCACACAAGAGGGAGAAAAAGTGGAATTGATCAATGGACAGGAGTTTGTCTGCCCTACATGCATCACCATCAAGCAGCTTCGGGAAGAGATTCTCCAGTTGCTAGTGCAGCTGCAGCAAAAGCAGGACGTGTTTAACCAACCTGGCGACAACCCAGGAAAACCGTATCTCAGTCTCGAGTGCCTCCTACAACCAAGGTGCCAATGAGTCGGGTGGTGTCTTAATATTGAATGTAAGAATGCAATAAACTGATATACAATGATTTAATTATTTCCAATGACATTGATATTTTCATGCTTACTGAAACCTGGCTTAAACCTGAGGATTGTAGGTCTCTAAATGACACTATCTCTCCAGCCTTTTCTTATCTAAAGAAATCCAGTCCGTATGGCTGTGGTGGTGGGGTGGCTGTCATTCGCAGAGACAAGTATACAGTGCATTCGGAAAGTATTCAGACCCCTACCCTTTTTCCACATTTTGTTACATTACAGCCTTATTCTAAAACTATGTCCACACAATACCCCATAAAGACAAAGCAATATTTTTAGCAAAAAAGTCAGGTCATCTGATGCAGCATTCCATCAGTTTCCTCAAATAGTTCTTACACAGCCTGGAGTCATTGTTCTGTTGAAAAACAAATGATAGTCCCACTAAGCGAAAACCAGATGGGATGGTGTATCACTGCAGAATGCTGTGGTAGCCATGCTGGTTAAGAGTGCCTGACCGTGTCACCAGCAAAGCACCCCCACACCATCACTCCTCCTCCTCCACGCTTCACGGTTGGAACCACACATGCGGAGAACATCCATTTACCTACTCTGCGTCTCACAAAGACAAAGCGGTTGGAACCAAAAATCTAAAATTTGGACTCATCAGACTAAAGGACAGATTTCCAGATTTCCTTGTTCGAGAGAGATTTACATAGTTATCAAAATCTCACGCCAGGGTAAGCATACACAAAACACAGCCCTTGTTTTAAGTGATTCTAAAATACCCTATGGGAAACATTATTGGTGAATGGGTATTATGACACCTCCACCGTGGGGCTCTGTTGTTCCTTAAGCAAGGGGGAGGCCAATGAAATCACATATTCCCAGCAGACCAACTCCTTGAATGCCCTAAAAAATATTTTTTACCATTTAGTGCGTGTACTGTATTTACACTTGGGATATTGCATTTCAACATTAAAGTTAAGACAAACGATGAAGGATGTCTTTAACTCGTCGCCAAACCCTCTGGCTCCAGGTCATCTACAAGTCTTTGCTAGGTAAAGCCCCGCCTTATCTCAGCTCACTGGTCACCATAGCAGCACCCACCCGTAGCACGCGCTCCAGCAGGTATATCTCACTGGTCACCCCAAAAGCCAATTCCTCATTTGGCTGCCTTTCCTTCCAGTTCTCTGCTGCCAATGACTGGAACAAACTGCAAAAATCACTGAAGCTGGAGACACATATCTCCCTCACTAGCTTTAAGCACCAGCGGTCAGAGCAGCTCACAGATCACTGCACCTGTACATATCCCATCTGTAAATAGCCCATCCAACTACCTCATCCCCATACTGTATTTATTTATTTACATTGCTCCTTTGCACCCCACTATCTCTACTTGCACATTCATCTTCTGCACATCTACCACTCCAGTGTTAAATTGCTATATTGTAATTACTTTGCCACCTTGGCCTATTTATTGCTTTACCTCCCTTATCTTACCTCATTTACAAACACTGTATATAGACTTTTTCTACTGTATTATTGACTTTATGTTTGTTTATTCCATGTGTAACTCTTTGTTGTTGTATATGTCGAACTGCTTTGCTTTATCTTGGCCAGGTTGCAGTTGTAAATGAGAACTTGTTCTCAACTAGCCTACATCGTTAAATAAAGGTGAAATAAAATAAAACATTTAATTTAATAAACCCTCCCAGGAAAATGTTCAAGGAAGCAGAGTAACATGTTCTCAAAACCTCCTTGCAACCTACAAATAAAGTTCCCAGAACAGACAATGTTCACCTCCGTTCTAAGAACGTTTAAAAAACATTCTGTTTTACCAATCATAAAACGTACAGCTTTGTTCCCAGAACAAATTGGAAACCAAAAACGGACGTTCCCACAACATCCAGGAAAGCAAATGTGCTAGCTGGGCTCATTCCTATTCTAATCATCCACTGTAATTGCTAACATGTTATTGGTGTAAGTTTGGCATATAGAACATACTGTATATGTAAGGGATATTGAGGTGTATGGGAAAGTTTGAGAATCCCATTATGTATCCATTGGATGTTTAAAGGCACTTGATCAGCAGGGTTTCAGTGCAAAAAGATTTTAAACAATTGTCTCAATTGACTGCTGCAACATTATTGGCTTTAAAGCCATATAGTAAATCACCTAGATCGATCAATGCAGTCAAGTTCAGATTACAGTGCAAGCTCAGGATGAAGCTGTTGAGCCTAGAAGCCTGTCAAACAGTGTAATGATGCTTAGCTTCAAAATGTTCATGGTTCAAGCAAACACGTTACCTATCAAGCTGACTTAACACGTTCTGCCTACCTCAAATCCTATATGACATACCTTTGCTTTTATGATACCTTTAAAAGTTATTTGAATTAATAATGTGAGGTCCTACAGTTGAAGTCAGAAGTTTACATACACCTTAGCCAAATACATTTAAACTCAGTTTTTCACAATTCCTGACATTTAATCCTAGTAAAAATTCCCTGTCTTAGGTCAGTTAGGATCACCACTTTATTTTAAGAATGTGAAATGTCAGAATAATAGCAGAGAGAATGATTTATTTCAGCTTTTATTTATTTCATCACATTCCCAGTGGGTCAGACGTTTACATATACTCAATTAGTATTTGGGAGCATTGCCTTTAAATTGTTTAACTTGGGTCAAACGTTTCGGGTAGCCTTCCACAAGTTTCCCACAATAAGTTGGCTGAATTTTGGCCCATTCCTCCTGACAGAGCTGGTGTAACTGAGTCAAGTTTGTAGGCTTCCTTGCTCACACATGCTTTTTCAGTTCTGCCCACAAATTTTCTATAGGATTGAGGTCAGGGCTTTGTGATGGCCACTCCAATACCTTGTCTTTGTTGTCATTAAGCCATTTTGCCACAACTTTGGAAGTATGCTTGGGGTCATTGTCCATTTGGAAGAACCATTTGCGACCAAGCTTTAACTTCCTGACTGATGTCTTGAGATGTTGCTTCAATATATCCACATAATTTTCCTCCCTCATGATTCCTTCTATTTTGTGAAGTGCAGCAGTCCCTCCTGCAGCAAAGCACCCTCACAACATGATGCTGCCACCCCTGTGCTTCACGGTTGTGATGGTGTTCTTTGGCTTGCAAGTCTCCCCCATTTTCCTCATAACATAATGATGGTCATTATGGCCAAACAGTTCTATTTTTGTTTCATCAGACCAGAGGACATTTCTCCAAAAAGTACGATCTTTGTCCCCA
Organism: Salvelinus fontinalis; assembly: GCF_029448725.1. NCBI lineage: Eukaryota > Metazoa > Chordata > Actinopteri > Salmoniformes > Salmonidae > Salvelinus > Salvelinus fontinalis. Next base: position 33,370,655 of record NC_074666.1, on the reverse strand, counting down.
TGTGCAGTTGCAAAACGTAGTCTGGCTTTTTTATGGCGGTTTTGGAGCAGTGGCTTCTTCCTTGCTGAGCGGCCTTTCAGGTTATGTCGATATAGGACTCGTTTTACTGTGGATATAGATACCGTTGTACCTGATTGTACTCATCTCTAGGAGACAGAACGTGTCTTCTTCCTGAGCGGTACCATGGCCGCGTGGTCCCATTGTGTTTATACTTGCATACTATTGTTTGTACAGACGAACGTGGTACCTTCAGGCATTTGGAAATTGCTCCCAAGGATGAACCAGACTTGTGGAGGTCTACAATTCTTTTCTGAGGTCTTGGCTTATTGCTTTTGATTTTCCCATGATGTCAAGCAAAGAGGCACTTGGTTTGAAGGTAGGCCTTGAAATACATCCACAGGTACACCTCCAAATGACTCAAATGATGTCAATTAGCCTATCAGAAGCTTCTAAAGCCATGACATGATTTTCTGGAACTTTCCAAGCTGTTTAACGGCACAGTCAACTTAGTGTATGTAAAATTCTGACCCACTGGAAATCTGATACAGTGAGTTATAAGTGAAATAATCTGTTAACAATTGTTGGAAAAATACTTTTGTCATGCACAAAGTAGATGTCCTAATCTATTTGCCAAAACTATAGTTTGTTAACAAGAAATTTGTGGAGTGGTTGAAAAACAAGTTTTAATGACTCCAACCTAAGTGTATGTAAACTTCCAACTTCAACTGTACGTACTTTAAAGGTCCTACACAGTCATCCTATTTTGCAAGTAAAAATTGCCTTTGAATGACCAAAACATCATGCATAATATTTTTCTGCTCTTAAAATGCTCAGAATTGAATATATTGTACCCTTTCTCCCATCTCTAACTATTAGGAAGCATGAAATAACAGGCAGAGGTGGAAAAGTACTCAATTGTCGTACTTGAATAAAAGTAAAGATACCTTAATATAAAATGACTCAAGTAAAAGTAACCCAATAGAATACTACTTGAGTAAAAGTCTAAAAGTATCAGATTTAAATGTACTTAAGTACAGTGGTGGAAAAGTACTCAATTGTCATACTTGAGTAAAAGTACAAAGTAAAAGTAAATTCTATACATCAAATTCCTTTTATTTAGTAAACCAGATTGCGCAATTTCCTTTTTTATTACTTTTTTTGACAGCCAGGGGCACACTCCAACACTCAGACGTCATTTACAAATGAAGCATTTATGTTTAGTAAGTCCACCAGATCAGAGGCAGTAGGGATGACCAGGGACGCTCTCTTGATAAGTGTGTGAATTGAAACTTTTTCCTGTACTGCTAGCATTCAAATTGTAACTAGGACTTTTGGGTGTCAGGGAAAATGTATGGCGTAAAAAGTAGTCAAAAATATAAATAGTAAAGTACAGATACCCCATAAAACGACTTAAGTAGTACTTTAAAGTATTTTTGCTTAAGTATTTTACACCACCGATAACAGGTTCAGTGGGCGGCGAGCTTATATTGTTGAGCTCGTCTTGACTGAGCTCTTTGAAACACCCTTGTGGTCTTTGCCAGGTAACAAGGTAAACAATGGGCCGCATGTCATTCTGAGCTGATCATGGACTGTTGAATATCAGACAAACTGAAGGAACACACAATTGTATTTCTATTGTTTTGTAACTAATTTACAGAATACAGTTCACTGATACACTTCTTCACAAGAATTAGTAAGGCCTGAGTCACCTTTTAAGCTTCAACATAAGGGAATGTACATAAAAACAGTGTAACGGTTGTTCTCCTCCCCTTCGTCCGAAGAGGAGGAGTAGGGATTGGACCAAAGCGCAGCGTTGTTATATGACATACTGAAGTTTATTAACGTAAGACGAAACACGAAACACTTTAACAGACTATAAAACAAATAAACGATGTAGACAGACCTGACTTGAGAACTTACAAACTACGAAGAACGCACGAACAGGAACAGACTACATATACGAAACGACAAACGAAACAGTCCCGTGTGGTAGACATACAGACACGGAAGACAACCTACCTATATATGGTTCTCAATCAGAGGAAAACGTAAACCACCTGCCTCTGATTGAGAGCCATACAAGGTCAATTAACACTGACACTAAACATAGAACAAACAACACAGACTGCCCACCCAGCTCACGTCCTGACCCACTAAACACAACTATACAAAAGGAAAACAAGGTCAGGAACGTGACAAACAGCATACAATAAGTGTACTGGACAATTTATTGGTGCCTCTGTATTAGCATAAAAAAAACTATATGTTTAGAATTGTATGTATTGATCAGACATTTATTTGATCATTTACAATAGGCCAGCATAGCCAAAGTATTGATCAACATAAACACTCTTGAAAAGTAAAGGTGAGAAATAATGGTGAGACGTCATTTGACATTAAAAATAATAATTAGAGCAGTGTAATGATGCTTAGCTTCAAAAGGTTCATTGTTAATGCACACACCTTACCCAATATAGGCACCTGGCCACCTAGCTCTCGAAAACCCTTCTTCTCCATATGTAGGGGTTTCAGCAGTTACATTTGTCCACATTTATTCCTTCTGAACAATAATTCTGAGGCTTTAATGTTTAGAAACGTCAATAATCATCGCTTTCAAATGGTTTTCCGAAAGATGCTGATATTCCCCTTATCTTTCCAACAAGCTCAGAACGTTCATCCACGTTCTCCAAATGTCAAATTTTTGAAGTTGCTCATTCTAGGCACTCAACCTTTATTTATTTTTATTATTATTTGTCGCTGATATGAAAAATACGTCCGTTATGTTTCCAAAAACGTATCGCAAGTGATGCAATATTTGGTTGTGCACTTTTTTGTGAAACTTTTCAATGTTTGCATTTAGAATTTTTGTGTGCCTGAAATGCTCAATCGATGCAGATTTGTAATGAATAACTATGATTTAAACCATCAAACAAGCAAAGCGTCAATACAGGATTAAGATTGAATCCTACTACACAGGCTCTGACGCTCGTCGGATGTGGCAGGGCTTGAAAACTATTATGGACTACAAAGGGAAACCCAGATACGAGCTACCCAGTGACGCGAGCCTACCAGACGAGCTAAAGGCTTTTTATGCTCGCTTCGAGGCAAATAACACTGAAGCATGCACAAGAGCACCAGCTGTTCTGGATGATTCCGTGATAACGCTCTCGGTAGCCGATGTGAGCAAGACCTTTAAACAGGTCAACATTCACAACATTCAAGCCGCGGGGGTAGGTGGATTACCAGAACATGTACTCAAAGCATGCGTGGGCCAACTGGCAAGTGTCTTCACTGACATTTTCAACCTCTCCCTGACCGAGTCAGTAATACCTACATGTTTCAAGCAAACCACCAGAGTCCCTGTGCCCAAGGAAGCGAAGGTAACCTGCCTAAATGATTACCACCCGTAGCACTCACGTTGGTAGCCATGAAGTGCTTTGAAAGGCTGGTCATGGCTCATATCAACAGCATCCTCCCAGAAACCCTAGACCTACTCCAATTCGCATATTGCCCCAACAGAGCCACAGATGACGCGATCTCAATCGCACTCCACACTGCCCTTTCCCACCTGGACAAAAGGAACACCTATGTGAGAATGCTGTTCATTGACTACAGCTCAGCGTTCAACACCATAGTGTCCACGAAGCTCATCACTAAGCTAAGGACCCTGGAACTAAACACCTCCCTCTGCAACTGGATCCTGGACTTCCAGACGGGCTGCCCCCAGGTGGTAAGGTTAGGAAACATCACGTCTGACACGCTGATCCTCAACACTGGGACCCCTTTAGGGAGGAGGTCAGAGCCCTGACAATGTGGTGCCAGGACAACAACCTCTCCCTCAATGTGAGCAAGACAAAGGAGCTGATCGTGGACTACAGGAAAAGGCGGGCCGAACAGACCCCCAGTAACATAGACAGGGCTGTAGTGGAGCGGGTCGAAAGTTTCAAGTTCCTTGGTGTCCACATCACCAACGAACTATCATGTTGTCTCCCGTGTCAGACTCATGATACTTACATTTAGGTCAGTGCTTGCAAGATCCACTGACCACTGTCAATAATGGTACAGCATTTGTCTTCATGATTAGCTTCCTGGAAAGACCCATCGAATGTTCTCCCCAATTGATAAAGCGACTTCGCTCAAAATGTACATTGCACACGTGTGACATAATAGTAATTTTCGGTGCAGCCTATCCACCCAAAATGAAAAGCAGCAGCCACTGTCGGATGTCTTCATTCTTCTGCAAATAGTGCAAAGTATAATTTACGCTATGGCCTCCATTCACAACACAGTGTGTTTTTGTGGGCATGCTGGTAAGTAGCTTGCTAGCTAACAGTCCCACCACAGATGAAAGGTTACCAGTGTCTTTGGTCGTACGTTCTGCTTGAGCTAGCTAACGGTTTGTAAATGAAGCCAAAGCAAGGCGTAGGCGGACATGTGATGAGGATTTTAAGGCAGTACATATTTAAATTAATTAAAATTATAAGATGTTACTGGGACTGTTGATATTGCAAACACACAACTCAAAGCAATAGGCAAGAGAAGAACATGTATTTCTTTTGCATTTTGAACATGTTTATCTAATTTAGCTGTTCTGTGTTGCTATCTAATATTAGAGCATGGATAAGCTTTTTAATTTAAAAAAAATATCATGCCTGTTTATTTTGAAAACCCTATTTGGACGTCCTACAGTTAGAATACAATTATCCACTTTGACACTTATTTCAGGTCTCAATCCAGTTTATGTAAACTCATGACAAAAAGCAAAAGAAAGATGTCCAAACAGCTAGCTACAAAGCACAGTGTCCCCACATAGCTTTGCATCAGGTCCTCTGATAAACCAATGATCTCAGGTCATTTGTCCTACTACTCACTAGAAATGTACTACTACTCAAGCATGAACTACAATGTTGCCTGTTATGGCTTATTCATGACATTACTCCTAAGACAATCCATAATCTTTAAACAAGTGCTGATTATAATCTTTCAACACCGCATTTTAAAGGATTGCCATAGACAAAAAAGATAACTTCCCGGTGTACACGGGAAATCAGTAAAGATAGTTTCAAGTGTGTTTAAGACACATTCCGGAGGTTATTATATTGTAGCTCCAAGATATCAGCAGTATTAGCTTTCAGAGCCAGTTCAACCTCCATAGTGATGAAATTGATAAATATGAGTTATGACGTTTTACAAATAAAATGGATTTAGTATTGTCAAAGTAAGGCCTAGGTTCAATCGGATTAAGCGTTAACCAGCGGGTCTGAGTTGGCGGTGTCAGAGGTGTTACTGTGTTGGAGCTTTCAAATCGGTGAACAGCTGCTTCTGTGATTGTTGTCATGAAGCCACACCCACCTCACTCACGATAGAAGTTCAGAAAGAGAGTGTAGGCTATATAGAAATAATGACCCTCAAATTGAAAATCATTCAACAAAATAATGATAATTTCTATCAGCCTAATTGAGGTATAGATTACATCTCACATTCAAGTGTTCAAGCTTGTAAACAAGGCCGCAAGGGATTTCTCTTAATGCGTCTCCATGCAGCCAATGGCAATGTTCGCTTTAGGTAGAATGCCGGGAGCCACTTGTGGATTTGACAGCTCTAATGCGGTTGTTGGCTAGAGCAGATCTGACAGAATCTAGCCCTAAGAAAATAATTTTGGGCCTTGTGTTGATTTGGTGTTTGGTGTAGAGTGGAGTGGAATGGTTTAATGGGGCTGTGTACAGGGTGGGGGCTGGATTCAATCCGTGTCATGGAACATTGTCTTTGGATTTCTAGCTGTAATGTGGAATTCCCCCGATGCTTCTGCGATACGGATTGAATCCAGCTCCTGGGTGTGTTGCGTGGCAGTAATATTGTGAAGGAATAGTCATGGAGGAAATGTGATTTTTTTCCAGGTGGAAGCGGGCAGGGCCATTTGCAGGGCGAACACGGACTTTGACGGCATGGTTGGCACAATCTGCTCAGACCTGGATGTGTATTTTGTTGGTGGGGATCGCTGCTGCTTCATGACTAGTTTGAATCATGCTGGCATGTTGTTTTCAGAGTTCAGCTGGGCTTGCCATGTTCGGCACTGGTGTTTCATGCCTGTGTATTTCATGTTTTCTGTGTGGACCTGTGTTTTTGCAATAAAATAAAAAAAGAACACAACTGAAACGCTGGTTCACCAATATGAATGAAATCGCTAGCCGCTTTTTTCTCCAAGCCCTTTTGTCCGTAAAAGATGGTCTGTTTGCATCTGTCAATTTATTGGCTGTTCAGTATCCAGTCGACCTGTCCCCAGAGCTTCCTATACAGTTCATCTCTTTCCATAACGTGTTGAGGCCGGAAATGAAGGAGAATGAGAGGCTCAATTAAAGATGTTGCAGAACTGCTGTATTTGAAGCACCACTCCTTTCTGCCCAGTTTCCCTGATGTTGCTACGGCAATCAAGCTGTTTTTAACTCTCGCTTCTGCGGAGAGCTCATTTTCTAAACTAAAACTCATAAAGAACTACCTAAGAAGCATTAGGCTCTCGGTCTGATATGTGCTTTTGAACACCGGAGTAACCCTCCACTCATTGCACCAGAAACAAACACTTAGCTTCCAAGTAAATTAATAAAAAAGTTTATGAATGTCTTTTCGACGGTTACTGTCAAAATGATTTATTAAATAAAGAAAGAAAATAGACATCGATGACAGGCACATGGGCTAGTGGGGACCATAAACAAACACAATGTTAACAAAATAACTTCTGACTCAATTTTACCTCTTGGATATTTATTAAGTATTCTTTGAACGTGTCTCTACTGAAGGATGATGATATTGTACAGTATATTCCACTCATTTGGGTTTGAACAACAAAAGGAAACAATGGGGATTCAATCGAAACACCCATTAAAAAACAATTAATGTCGAAACAAAGTCATACAAACAAAATAAAACACTTTCCATTGACGTTGATGATAAAGGGAAGAAGGGAAGGAAGGAAATCCACAACTCTCATGTAAATAATGGAACAAGCCCTAGATTTAGTTGGCAAGTTGAGACACCGGAGACATTGGAAAGCAAATTGTAGCCATTGATTAAATTCTAAATGCATCAGCCACTGGGCGCTGCGCTAACTGGGAGGGATCAAACAAGACAAACTGGAATGTCTGGAAACACTCTCCACAACGAGAGGGAAACACCCTTAATAACAGACCTACTAGGAAAAAAAATCTTTAGATTTATGATGCCACAGTTGAAAAGAATGCAGAATCTGACGATCAATCTTCACAATACATTTGGCTACATGTTCCGCCTGAGGGTGATAGAACCCTGGTTTCAGTTTCTTAATTGCTTTACGAGGAAACCTACTTATCAAGCAGCTTTTTATTGTTCAAATGGGTATATTGCAGCATACACGACATGAGAGAGACATGAGAGAGACATGAGAGAGACATGAGAGGACAACTAAGGGTTTGTACTGCTACAGCAACTGGAAAATATAGAGTGTAGTAGTATTACACTATCAATAAAAAATGAAAATAGCAAAATCATAGGAAAGATCAAGATATATCCAGAACTTAACCATCATTTATGGACACAGCAATCAATTAATAAGTTACACATAATAATTTCAAAGATATCAGTGACCCCTTGATCCTTGAACCCTGACCCTTCCCTCCAGCCTTCCCTCTTCCCCTTAACTCCCCCTCAGTTGAGTCCATAACGGTGTGGTTTGATTGACATGCAAGACCAAACCCCCAACTGGTGCAGTCCCGGCCTATGGGAGACAGAGCTGCCCGGCTCTGTCCTGCCCACTCTAGGACTTTACTTCCTGCTTCTTCTTGCTCTGGAACTTCCGGAACTGTGATTGGATGGCCACAGCAGCCTTCTCCGTCTCCGGAGCCTTCATGTCGATGTCCGCAAAGTCCTCCTCAGGAGCAGCCTTCTTAGAGTCATCTGTAGTGAGGCAATAAAGACGGTGAGAGACTGGAAGAGAGAGTGGGACAGTATAGAAAAACTGGGGAGTCTTACTGTATGTGACTCTACCACAGTTGGGGTCACTCTATTTCATCCCTCCATCATGAATGGAAAAGGTCACCTAAAAATGGGACAGTTTTCAATTCATGAATTGACTGAAAAACCTTTGTTAATAGCTATAGAACGATTCAAAGTTCATAGAAATGTGTTTAATTTGAATTCAATTCAATAGATTATGTTTAAAGAAGCAGCCTTTTTCGAGCGTATACAGAGGGTAGGGGGCTTTGCATCTTCAAAGACTTTAAATCAGGAGATAAAATGTGAAATATGAAGCAAGGCAAGCCTTTCTAATCTCCCATACATTTACATGCTGTCATGTCCTCTCCATCCAGGAGGATTTCATTTTCTAACTCCCCTTTCATTACTCATACATTTTCCCCAATAATCTAGAAGACAAAAGACATGTACAGTTATACATCAGAATATATTTCTTTTTTTATTTACTTACAAATGTAAGGTTAAATGTTTCCTAATACATAGATAATCACAGCCAAAATGCCAGCAAAGACTAAATTAGTTCAGATCAGTGCCAATGCTAGATACCAAAGAGGGAACATTCTGTGAATATTAAGCTTTGGTTGATTGCTTAAATATGAGGAGTGAACATACAGAATTGTATGCGTGAAGTGACTGTGAATGACCAAAAAGCAATACTGGGTCCAATTTCTGTGATGCAGGTTCAATTCCTAGGTCTCATTCCAACAGCATTGGGATGCGATAGTATACGCCAGTCTCCATTCACATGCATCTACTATGTGTATTGAATACTGAAAGATCCATTCCTTTACAAGATGTCACACATGCCATATGCATTTTAAATTATACATAGTTGTGAATGTACACTCTTAGAAAAAAAGGAGCTATCTAGAACCTAAAAGGGTTCGGCTGTCCCCATTGGATAACCCTTTGAAGTACCCTTTTTGGTTCCAGGTAGAACACTTTTGGTTCTAGGTAGAACCTTTTTGGGTTCCATGTGGAACCCTTTCCACAGAGGATTTTACATGGAAACCAAAAGTGGTCAACCTGGAACCAAAAAGGGTTCCCCTATGGGGACAACCGAAGAACCCTTTCGGAACCCTTTCTTCTAAGAGTGTACTAACATATAAAATGTGCACACATGCAGCAAAATGAACAACATACGTTTAGGTTTAGATGAATTTTCTTCACGACCTTGGCATCCTTTGAAGACAAAATGTTTTCAATGGAGAGGAATGTACATTTCATGATTGCAGAGCCCATACAATTACTCTCCAAGCTATCTTTCCTTGTGTAATGGAACAGTGTGGGGACATCCCATTTCACTGTGGGCCTAACCCATCTAAATTGATTGAAGTCAGTGGCTATTGCCAGTGTGGGTGCGTTGTTTTTTAATATAGTTTTTGGAGGAAAGGGATGTTTCTCATGTACATATCTTATGTTCTTCATAAACAGACTGAGTGCCCCCCCCCCTCCTCTGATACATATTGCACACTTCACAACAAGGTCACAGTCCTCCTAAACCACGAATTGAGACTTGAGGAGGTGCATGTGTGAATATCTAAATTCTCCCAAATTGATGATGTCTTCATTTCTGGGGGAGATGGTAAAAGGTCATGTTGGAGCTGGTGACTGTCTGATGTATGCTACTCAGGGACACTGGGACAGTGATTGATGAAGGTATAGTCTCAGAACATCTTGGTGAGAGCACTCAGTAGCCTATGGAGGGGTATTACAATAGCTGGAATCCAAACTACATGAAATCCCCACTACCAAGTATATAGTTCACCAAATTTGTCTAGAATAAAACATAGTCAATATAATACTGAAAATAGTCAGCCTTAAAATAACTATAGGACTGAATGTGAGATTGTGGTAATAGATCATTCAGTCATGTTCCTAGAGCAGGCATGGGATGCCTGACAGGCATGGGATGCCTGTCAGTCTTTACATTATTATAGGTCCCTATGGTACATGTATTCTATCAACTTAAACTTAGGCAATAAAATATGACCAAACTGGACTAATACAAGTTGATTAGGTTACTAACAAAAATAAAAAGGTGAAAACAATCAAATGGAAATTGGCAAATGTCAAATAAACGTCATTCAATCAAATTCAATTGACAGGAGTATGGTATTTGTGTGGCTTTCACCTTTGGATTAAACTGAATGACAATGCAACTCATCGTCCAACCAGTTGAGACTAAAATCCATATGAACACCAGGGCTCACTCTTTATACTGTCATCAGTGGCTCCAGAAGGGTGGAGAGGAGGCTCACGGCCACCCTGTTAGGCTGAAGGAAGGATCGATTTCATGTGCTGAATGGCCAAATGAACCCTTTTAAAAGTGATTGGCTATCATTAACCTGCCGGCTTCATTGTGTTTTAGGATGAGATTCCAGGGATGGGGGGAAGGACATAGTATATGTTACATCAATTGATTATATTGTGTATTGTTTAAAAACTTAATAGGATCAATTGTTGGCTCTGTCGATACATACAGACTACAGGAAGTAGGAGGTTTCACCTTCTAGTGTACAATATGACTATCAAATACCAAAGTCAGGGAAAAATCTTGGAGAATCATCAATTATTTGATCCAGAATCTATTTGAAGTAGGACTTTAAATTACATTTATCCTGTAGTCACATTCACTTTACCTGAATGACTGAATTCTACACGTAATGTCATTTATAGATATCAAAGGATCCTCCAAAGTATTGCAAGCCTAAGTTTGACGTCTCTAACTCTGAGGATTTGAATGTCATTATCATGACAACAATACCATGCTCCAGCTTGGAAAGTAGGTCTTTCTGTGAATTTCAGGCATGAATGTACCCAAGGTAGACTGTCTTTATTTCTATAATGGCATATTTTCTTTCATAAAAAAAACACAAAAGAGAGTTAGTCAAGACAAAAGATCTGTTGAGTTATGAGAAATCTCTGATTCTCTGTTTTTGGACATTCTGCACTCCATGAGCAGAGCAATGTGGTCACATGAACCAACATGGATGGCGTTTTCAGAATTTCACAAGATGAATTTTAAAAGCAGGATATTAGTTAGTTACAGCAGGCCTACGTGATGTATGTTGTGTATTTAGTCATATTCTTCCTGTATAAATCATGTACACACCTTGTCCAGCAGGTTTGCTGTTTCCACTCATGGCTCCGGATCCTTGTCTCTGCAAAGGAAGAGATAGAGAGGGATCAATATTCCAATATTCAATACTTTACATATGGGGCAAAACTTAAGAGGTAGACCAGTAGCCAGAAGGTCTCGGGCCATTTGTGTACATACATGCGTACATGTGTGAGCTTCTGCTGAGACTTCTGCTCCGTGGAGGAAGCCCACACTCCCCATCCTGCACATCACTACCTGAGTTATTAATACAGTGCTTTCAATTAATTTAAACACAGCAGATGAGCTTTGATGCCAGGTAGGCGGCTGAGGAGGGAAATCACAACAAAAAAATGGCAGTGTCCTCAGTTCTCCTATAGAAGTGGAAGGAAGGGGAACTAATGTCAAAGCTTTGCCATCTGTCTCACTGTTAACACTAGTGTGGAAGAAATCCCAAGGATTCACTGAGGTGATGGGATGGCATTCCTTGTTAGGTCTCATCTGTCTGTGTTATACTTTGTCACATGGGGTGAGGTTGATACTGGGGTTCACCAGAGGTTACTAACACCCTCCCTATCTCATTTTCTCTCCCCCTCACTCCATCTCTACCTTTCTTTTCCTCTCCCACACCTTCTTCTTCTCTCTTCCTCTCTCCCTGCACCCTGCAGCTCTCAACAAACAACGCCTGAGCAGACAGGGGCCATGGCTCCGGACCCAGAGAGAGAAAGGAAGAGAGAAAGAGAGCGAGAGCGAGAGCGAGCGAGCGAGAGAGAGAGAGAGAGAGAGAGAGAGAGAGAGAGAGAGAGAGAGAGAGAGAGAGAGAGAGAGAGAGAGAGAGAGAGAGAAAGAGAAGCAGAGGAGGGATGGTAAGCTAATCCAAGTTCAAAGGAATATAACACTCCTCCATATCAGGCCACATTAGAGCCATGAAATGAACTTCTACAGCCCAGACCAGCACTCCAGTGCAGTGCCACACATAAGACACTACACATTGCAGTCTATCCTCTATGTAGGGAAACACTGTCAAGGAGTACCGTAGGCAACACTAGGTAGGAACATAGGGATCGACTGAACAGGTATACAAACAACACAACGGACAAGAGATCCTATAAAAATGTATTTGATTTATAGGACAACACCTCCAAAGACTGCCACGCAAGATACTGTAATACAGGCAACTACAGTGAAACAACAACACACACACACACAGACAAACTCAAAAGTTGACATTATGAGTTGGTATTTCCCAACTGGAAAGGAGAGGATACCTTTATTGCTTTTCCACTGGTGCTGCTGTGATACAGTAGAGAAGCTCAGCACATATAGAGTGGTTACAGAGGTTAATGAAGAAACAGTCATCGCTATCTAATCTGCTCTAATCTTTGTGTTGTTGATCGTTGTCATTGGTGACCCTGTAATTGTTTAATGGTTGTTTTCTCTTTAATGACACGCAAGCATCGGCCAACAGATGTGAAAGGGAACAGCTGTGATGAAAAGCATCAACATGAAGGATGGTTTCTCCTAGTCTTCATCAGTTTGAGGAAAATCCCTGATTTAGGGTCACATCAGCTCTGTGAACGCACCCGCAGTCTCTCTACACACTCCTCCCTCTCTCACTTCTCTTCCTCCTCCTCCCTCTCCCTCTCTCTGTGATCCTTCTCTCTGCCTGGATATGGTTAGAGCTTACATAACCAGGCTGGTCATAACGTTCAGGAAGATTACTCTGAACAAACTGGCACATTTTCCATATCTTTGCTCTCTCTTTGCTCTTTTTTTCTCTCCAATGAGTCTTTTATCTCGCCCTCTTTCAGCTCTATCTTTGTTTTACAGCGCCTAATAAAATGTGCCTCCCAAAAATTATACATTTGCATGAGGCTTTAGAAACCATGAGTGAATTCCAAATGAGACGTTTGTCACGGCCGCCTGATTCTCACGTTCCCTCTCACTTCTGCTTGGCTCCTTGATGCTTATCGTTCCCGCGCTCGCTCATGCCAGTTTAGCAGCTATTGCCAAAGTCCTGCCAGCAACATCATCAACAAACCATTCAAAACATTATCATGTATTCTATATTATACATAATTATGGGTCACATGCTCAGTGTGGTGTGGCGGCTTTCCACACTGAACAGTTCATTAGGCGCAACAAAGTGTGGGCCGTTGTCTGTGCTGAGTGTGATGTGATGAAGCTGTATCAGTCTGTTAATTAATAGGGTTACACATGGAGCACAGTCCCTATCTGAGCCACTTTACTAGAATACTTTAGAGGATTGAGCGGGCACAACAATAACATCCTCACACGCCCTCTGCCTATCTCTCTCTCTCAAGCATGCAGAGGAGCAACATTTGAGGGTAAAGGATCTTGATTAGCATGACAACGTGGTCCGTTAGGCTCTTTTGCTGTTGTTTCTTTGTTGTAACTCTGTGGGTTGGCATCATTAGTCCACCAATAGAGTAGCATGTGGACACAGACTGAACTTGCCGTGTAAGCAGAAAGCATCTTCCATAAAAGAGGAGATAAAGCAGTGGATCATGAATATTTGGTGAATGATGTCAATGCTTCAGGGTTTGGGGAGATGTGAACTGCCTTACTTGTCTTTTTGGGTGAAACTAATGCAAAATAACAGTTTTTGCATTTTGTAGCCAAGATAAAAAACCCACACGAAAGAATTTGTGACTGGCAAGAGTCCCACCACAATACATGGAGACATTGACATGATCTGCACAAACAGAGTTATTAGCATTTTGTCTAATGAAAGAAGGCTTGAATTAATATGTATGTCTGAATGAATGAATGAATGAATGAGGGACACAATGTGCACTGCCAATTTGGCACTGAGGAGAGACCAGCAGATTTGTCACGCACCTGCAAACCTGTCTCTGGAAGACCTCAGCATCTACACACACACGCACGCACATACACACTCACACAAATGCTCTCTAACTCTCTCTTCCACTTCCTGAAAATCTCCTATCTTTGCAGTGGAGTGTGAGCAGGGACTGTCTTCAGAACTGACTGCTTTATTTCTGATTATATACACTACCGTTCAAAAGTTTATGGTCACTTAGAAATGTCCATGTTTTTGAAAGAAAAACATTTTTTTGTCCATTAAAATAACATCAAATTGATCAGAAATAGTGTATACATTGTTAATGTTGTAAATTACTTTTGTAGCTGGAAACGTCTGATTTTTTATTGAATATCTACAGTACATATGCGTACAGAGGACAATTATCAGCAACCATCACTCCTGTGTTCCAATGGCACGTTGTGTTAGCTAATCCAAGATCATCATTTAAAAGGCTAATTGATCATTAGAAAACCCTTTTGCAATTATGTAAGCACAGCTGAAAACTGTTGTATTTCAATTTATGCTCAGCCGTGCCTCGCAAGTGCTACACCAACTGATTTAGTTTGTTATCAAAGCTCAAGTTTTGAAATATAATATGGTCTGAGAAGAACAATATTGGCAGGTCAGGCATATGCTGTGATAATGTATTAGGCATACTCCACAAACCTCATTCCTACAGAACTGTTTTAATTAGGTTAAAACATTTTAAGCCATGTTTAAAAATAAATCTGAGTGGTAGATGCCGGCTTGCTTTTGACCGGGAAAGTGTAGATAAAGGTGAGGAGACAGGTTTAATAAGGATTTTTAACCCTTGATACAATTGAGAAATGGATTGTGTATGTGTGCCATTCAGAGGGTGAATGGGCAAGACAAAGGTTTTAAGTGCCTTTGGATGGGTTATGGTAGTAGGTGCCAGGTGCACTGGTTTGTGTAAAGAACTGCAACACTGTCACGACTCCTACCGAAGGTGGCTCCCCTTCCTGTTCGGGTGGCGCTCGGTGGTCGTCGTCACCGGCCTACTAGCTGCCACTGATCTTTTCCTCCCCCTCCTTGTCTGTTTATTAGTAAACACCTGTTTTTAGTTAGGTTAATTAGTTGGGCTTTATTATCCAGCCGGCCCGCCTGCTGGGTGTGCGGGATTGTTTTATGTGTACTCGTGTACACGCCTGTAAGTCATGGTTGTTCGTTTACGTGAGTTATTTTCGGGACTGTTTAGTTCCCCTGTATTTTGGGGCATTTGTTTTGAGTGGCGTCATTTTCACCTGTGTGGTGAATAAAGAAGTAGCGCTACTCTGAACTCTCTGTCTCCTGCGTCTGACTTCTTCCTCCACTACACCCCGGGCATTACAAACACGAATGGGTTTTTCACGCTCAACAGTTTCCCGTGTGTATCAAGAATGGTCCACCACCCAAAGGACATCCAGCCATCTTGACACAACTGTGGAAAGCATTGGAGTCAACATGGGCCAGCATCCCTGTGGAACGCTTTCGACAACCTATAGAGTCCGTGCCCCAACGAATTGAGGCTGTTCTGAGGGAAAAAAGGGGGGATGTTCCTAATGTTTGGTATACTCAGTGTAGAATGCAGTGTATGTTACTGATAGGAGAGAGTCTGCAGATGAGAGGTAGATTGTAACCACAGATTTAGAGCTAAGGAAAAAGTGTGTTTATGAGTGTACCCTCCACTTAATTTCTGATTGTGTGACTAATATCCCAAACTAGAGATGGGGGTAATGTGTACTGTCCCCTGGCAGGCTTCAGTCCAGGAGGTCTGCACTACAGTGTGTCCTGCTTCAGCTCAGCATAGGTCAGCCTGGTTGTGCCCATGGACAGCGCAGCTTTCACAGCAGCCATGGAAAACACTACATTCAGTTGGCCATTGAGCGATGCCAAAACAGATGGCTCCCAATGTTGGAATACTTGTTTGGTGCGGCCCGCAAGTGAGCAAGAAAGCGGGTGTATGTGTGCGCATGTGTGGGTGTGTGAGTTTGTGTGCTCGTGAGTCCAACTCATGCCAGACCTAAATAAAACCTGAAACTCAGATGTGTGAGGGTATGTACAAATCTTTATATTTAGTTGCGTGTGAACGTGTGCGCGGGTATGTGTGTGCGCCAGTGTGTGTCTGTTGCACGCTGGCATGCCTCGGTTCCATCACACCTCGTCCCAATACATCTGAGCCTCTCCTCCACTCCTTTCCTCCCCTCCTATCTGCTCTCCTCTCCTTCGCTCTCCTCCTCTCCTCTACTGGGCTTAATTTCATTAACCCACAGACCTATCATGAAGGATGACCTTGTCTCCACCTCAATCCATCTTTACTGATAGATATGTTCCTGACACAAGAGAGCCTAGGACACACAAAGAGTCATGACCGGATGATCTTCCATCAGAGTAATGAATGAATGGTGCTGTGGTGAAAAACATAGGAACACAGAAATGAGAGACAGATTAACAAAGCTTTTACACAACCTAACTTTTGCACACTCAAATTTCATTCCAAAATGCTATATATCATTTTTTCAGAAATCACTAATCATGGCCTGGGGTTGTTCAACGACAGACATGTATTTATTTAAAAACTTGGTTTCATTTTAGAGAGACAATTAATCATGTTTTCTTTGCACACACAGAAAAAAACATGTTTTATTGTCACACACTGGATAGGTGCAGTGAAATGTGTTATTTTACAGGGTCAGCCATAGTAGTACAGCACCTCTGGAGGAAATTAGGGTTAAGTGCCTTGCTCAAAAGCACATCAACAGATTTTCTTCCACCTTGGGTATTCAAACGAGCAACCTTTCGGTTACTGGACCAACGCTCTAACCGCTAGGCTACCTGCCACCCCCTGCTATAGCGCTTAGCAAAAAAACAAAACATTTTCATACACATCTAAAAGCTACGAATTCAAAATATGACAACAGTAAAATTTAACACACACACACACACACACACACACACACACACACACACACACACACACACACACACACACACACACACACACACACACACACACACACACACACACACACACACACACACACACACCTTTTTCAGGACCCTGTCTTTCAAAGATAACCCAAATAAATTCACAGATCTTCATTGTAAAGGGTTTAAACACTGTTTCCCATGCTTGTTCAATGAACCATAAACAATTAATGAACATGCACCTGTGGAACAGTCGTTAAGACACTAACAGCTTACAGACGGTAGGCAATTAAGGTCACAGTTTTGAAAACTTCGTACACAAAAGAGGCCTTTCTACTGACTCTGAAAAACACCAAAAGAAAGATGCCCAGGGTCCCTGCTCATCTGTGTGAATATGCCTTAGGCATGCTGCAAGGAGGCATGAGGACTGCAGATGTGGCCAGGGCAATACATTTCAATGTCCGTACTGTGAGACGCCTAAGACAGCGCTACAGAGAGACAGGACGGACAGCTGATCGTCCTCACAGTGGCAGACCACGGGTAACAACACCTGCACAGGATCGGTACATCCGAACAGCACACCTGAGGCACAGGTACAGGATGGCGACAACAGCTGCACAAGTTACACCAGGAACGCACAATCCCTCCATCACTGCTCAGACTGTATGCAATAGGCTGATAGAGGCTGGACTGAGGGCTTGTAGGCCTGTTGTAAGGCAGGTCCTCACCAGACATCACCGGCAACAACGTCGCCTATGGTCATAAAACCACCGCTGCTGGACCAGACAAGACTGGCAAAAAGTGCCCTTCTCTGACGAGTCGCGGTTTTGTCTCAATAGGGGTGATGGTCGGATTTGATTTATCGTCGAAGGAATGTGAATTACACCGAGGCCTGTACTCCTCTGGAGGGGGATCGATTTGGAGGTTGAGGGTTCGTCATGGTCTGGGGGCAGTGTGTAACAGCATCATCGGACTGAGCTTGTTGTCATTGCAGGCAATCTCAACGCTGTGCGTTACAGGGACGACATCCTCCTCCCTCATGTGGCACCCTTCCTGCAGGCTCATCCTGACTTGACCTTCCAGCATGACAATGCCACCAGCCATACTGCTCGTTGTGTGCGTGATTTTCTGCAAGACAGGAATGTCAGTGTTCTGCCATGGCCAGCGAAGAGCCCGGATCTCAATCCCATTGAGCACATTTGGGACCTGTTGGATCGGAGGGTGAGGGCTAGGGCCATTCCCCCCAGAAATGTTCGGGAACTTGCAGGTGCCTTGGTAGAAGAGTGGGGTAACATCTCACAGAAAGAACTGGCAAATCTGCAGCTGGTGGCCACACCAGATACTGACTGTTACTTTTAATTTTGACCCCCATTTGTTCAGGGACACATTATTCTATTTCTGTTAGTCAAATGTCTGTGGAACTTGTTCAGTTTATGTCTCAGTTGTTGAATCTTCATGTTCATACAACTATTTACACATGTTAAGTTTGCTGAAAATAAACGCAGTTGACAGTGAGAGGACGTTTCTTTTTTTGCTGAGTTTATATACACACTTTTAGAACCACATATACCAAGCTCATGCTTATGCAACAGGCACCACTTTTTAGAGGCTAAAAGTTCACAAAAACTTTACATGTAGATACAGTAAAACATGTAAAACTCTACCTATTTATCTTTCTTTCAACATTTATTTTAAGAGCTTATATCCAAAATGCTATCTTTACCAATTTTTCACACATATATCTGGGTCTGGATCAGAGATTAAGAGATTGCGTTGGCCTCTGACCTCAGTGGCTGGATCTGTCTGTGGTGAACGCCTGTGGTTGCTGGTCACTCTGCCGACCATGTCGTGCTGACAGTCATTCAGGAGCATCATGGTGATACATTGAGACATCTGTCGCAACATTATGTCAGACTCTCACTGAACACGCCAACTTGACGTTCATCATTAAACACTGCACGCAGGCAAAGGCATAAAATACACAAACATAAACACAAGCAAAAACGAAAACAGATTCTCATGTTGGGCCACCAAGCAGCACAGCACAACCATTTCCAGAGATGCCACTGATTAGGAGTAGGAGATTGGAGAAAGAGGAACAACAACAGCAGCCATTGTCCACTCAGTCTATTACATAGTGTTTCACAGAGACTCAGGCCGTAATACGGCCAGTTAAACTGTGAGTGGGCACAGTTACTGCAGGAACTGCAGAGATAACAAGTCCATGGTGTTCATTCAGTTCAGTTCAGTCAGTTCCCAGTTGAGACAGGCATCATGGGCACAGTTTGGACTGAGGCACTGAGGAGCTGCTTGTCACGTCACGCTCCCAGTCCCGTATGTCAAAGCCGGAGAGCAAGCTTAACTAATGGGATGAGGGTGATGATGATGATGATAGTGATAATGATGATTATGTTTCCAGCACATAAGGCTGGTTTTTCTTAACATAGTTGAGCCATAAGTTATAGTGAGCACACAGCTCTGAGCTTAGGGAGGTGTTGGTAGATAACACAGAGCTGTGATTCCTTCTTACGCTCTCACACACACACACACCCCAAAGACGTAAGCAAGCATAAGACCCTGCCATCATCGGTCCCTTCCACAGGAGGTAAATTGCTGACGGGTGAATCGGTGAATCCCCAGGGCATGCCCAGCCCAGCCTGGTCCTATACTCGCATGCAGAGCTTGGCACGCACCACAGCGCAGTGCGTTAAACCTGGTGCCACCCAGAGGTCTGCACTCAGCACTCCAAAGCCCTTCAGCTTGACTCTTCAACCTATCTGTCTACCTGGCAAAGCCACCCAAAGTCATGCCAAACTGCTTCCTCTCACTGTACACCTTAACCCATTACTAGAGGTAGATGGGAGCTGGGTTACTGTATATGAGCCAAACCGCATTGCCTCAAGCTCACATTGATGGTCTGGATATATGATATAGAGCTGCCTTTATGGCATAGCTAGTATGTAACCTTAACAACGATGTGTTGTTGTGAAATGAAATATCATCAGTAGGCAGATAGAGACATTCCCTTCCTGCTGTTAGTTAATGTATTCATCTCAACTCTCATGAATAAACGGAGTCAAATTTCTGCTGTAGTTTAAACCTAGATCGGAACATCACTTCCTCTTTGATGTTAAACATGTATGTTTAACCATTGATATAATTTATTTAATAAAGCACGCCCTCACATCTCACAATGATGTGATGAAAGGGTGGTGTGGTAGTTAGGGGGTTGAATTAGTAAAATAAATAAATGTCTCCTCGCTGACGTTTCTGGGGCTATTTTGGGTGTTTCTGGCAGTTTGGTCTCTCCAGAGGTTCTCCACACTGCAGTCAGTGTCTATTAACTATTCAACAAGGAGGAGAGGAGACGCTAGGCAAACTAGGCCACAGATGACAATGTTGACGACTCAGCCCCAACCAACAGTTCTCAGCAGCCCTATCGTTGTGGGGTGTGCAGGGGATGGGACTCGGGAGCCGGAATGACAGTGTGGAAGACTGGCTACCACGGCTCAGAGGGATAGTAGGGAGGTGGGAGCTGAAGGGAAGCAGATTTCAGGTAGGATGGAACCGGCTACTGAGACAGGGTGATTCAGACTCAGACACTGGACTATGACATCTATGGTTCATAGCCACCAGAACTGTTACCAAAAATGTGCACTCAAGCTTAGTGGATTTTCTGCTGCAAAGCACCCATTGTGATTTGGTACTATACATGGACACTGAAATTGTATCCACCTAAGCATTGGGCGCTCTCCTAAGCTTATCTATGTACAGGCCCTACTGTGACGTGAGTAAAACATTTAAACGTGTTAACCCTCGCAAGGCTGCAGGCCCAGACGGCATCCCCAGACGCGTCCTCAGAGCATGCGCAGACCAGCTGGCTGGTGTGTTTACGGACATATTCAATCAATCCTTATCCCAGTCTGCTATTCCCACATGCTTCAAGAGGGCCACCATTGTTCCTGTTCCCAAGAAAGCTAAGGTAACTGAGCTAAACGACTACCGCCCCGTAGCACTCACTTCCGTCATCATGAAGTGCTTTGAGAGACTAGTCAAGGACCATATCACCTCCACCCTACCTGACACCCTAGACCCACTCCAATTTGCTTACCGCTCCAATAGGTCCACAGACGACGCAATCGCGACCACACTGCACACTGCCCTAACCCATCTGGACAAGAGGAATACCTATGTGAGAATGCTGTTCATCGACTACAGCTCAGCATTTAACACCATAGTACCCTCCAAACTCATCATCAAGCTCGAGACCCTGGGTCTCGACCCCGCCCTGTGCAACTGGGTACTGGACTTCCTGACGGGCCGCCCCCAGGTGGTGAGGGTAGGTAACAACATCTCCACCCCGCTGATCCTCAACACTGGGGCCCCACAAGGGTGCGTTCTCAGCCCTCTACTGTACTCCATGTTCACCCACGACTGCGTGGTCATGCACGCCTCCAACTCAATCATCAAGTTTGCGGACGACACTACAGTGGTAGGCATGATTACCAACAGCAACGAGACGGCCTACAGGGAGGAGGTGACGGCCCTCGGAGTGTGGTGTCAGGAAAATAACGTCACACTCAACGTCAACAAAACAAAGGAGATGATTGTGGACTTCAGGAAACAGCAGAGGGAGCACCCCCCTATCCACATCGACGGGACAGTAGTGGAGAGGGTAGTAAGTTTTAAGTTCCTCGGCGTACACATCACGGACAAACTGAATTGGTCCACCCACACAGACAGCGTTGTGAAGAAGGCGCAGCAGCGCCTCTTTAACCTCAGGAGGCTGAAGAAATTCGGCTTGTCACCAAAAGCACTCACAAACTTCTACAGATGCACAATTGAGAGCATCCTGTCGGGCTGTATCACCGCCTGGTACGGCAACTGCTCCGCCCACAACCGTAAGGCTCTCCAGAGGGTAGTGAGGTATGCACAACGCATCACTGGGGGCAAACTACCTGCCCTCCAGGACACCTACACCACCCGATGTCACAGGAAGGCCATAAAGATCATCAAGGACAACAACCACCCGAGCCAATGCCTGTTCACCCCGCTATCATCAAGAAGGCGAGGTCAGTACAGGTGCATCAAAGCAGGGACCGAGAGACTGAAAAACAGCTTCAATCTCAAGGCCATCAGACTGTTAAACAGCCACCACTAACATCGAGTGGCTGCTGCCAACATACTGACTCAACTCCAGCTCACTTTAATAATGGAAATTGATGGAAATTGATCAAAAATGTATCACTAGCCACTTTAAACAATGCCACTTAATATAATGTATATGTAGATACTGTACTCTATATCATCTACTGCATCTTTCCATCTTTATGTAATACATGTATCACTAGCCACTTTAAACTATACACTTTTATGTTTACATACCCTACATTACTCATCTCATATGTATATACTGTACTCAATACCATCTACTGCATCTTGCCTATGCCGTTCTTTACCATCACTCATTCATATATCTTTATGTACATATTCTTTATCCCTTTACACTTGTGTGTATAAGGTAGTAGTTGTGGAATTGTTAGGTTAGATTACTCGTTGGTTATTACTGCATTGTCGGACTAGAAGCACAAGCATTTCGCTACACTCGCATTAACATCTGCTAACCATGTGTATGTGACAAATAAAATTTGATTTGATTTGAAATAATCGCTGGAATCCTGTCAAGTGTCCATCTACCTTGAAGGGTAGTGCTAGAATGCCTACTCGTTAAGCAGACGCACAGAAGCCAAGTTTAGAGGATAGAGGATGTCCATGTTGGAATGGGATGGCATAATGGTAATTGTCTTCCTCTCATGCGTTAATGCTCTGGTGTTGGAGGGCACAGTTAAGGCATTCAACTTTACATTTAAGTCATTCAGCACACATTCTTATCTAGAACAACTTATAGAAGGGAGTGCATACATTTTCACACTGGTCACCCTTGGGAACCGAACTGGCGCTGCAAGTGCCATGCTCTACCAAGTGAGCCACACAGGCTTGACTCATCCATCTATCCAGAATCTGAAGCTGACATCGTCATTATTAGATACAGACAAGGTCAGCGGTGCCCCTGAGAGAAGGAAAGTTAGGGGACGACCTTGGTGGTAGGAGTGACCGTGGGAGAGACTATTTTGAGATGGCCTCCTCTTCGTGACAGTGTTAAGTGACAGTTGTTGAACTTTAGTTCATTCTCTCCGGCATTGCATTTAGCTGTTTGTTAATATCAGCATAGAAGTCAATTGAGTAGATTCTGCCTCTGCTCTTCACTTCACTTTAGACCTGGGAATGTTGCCTATGTTCATTCAGTCTGCACACTGACTCATATAACAAAGGAGAGTGGAATTTTGCAATGACAATAACAAGGCTTCAGACTTAGGTATGAACATCATAATTCCAGATACTGTCTGAGTATAATGTAAGTTCTTTATGTTTGTCTTTCCGTCCATACTTTCTGGAATGTTCAGATTCTGTATTACTGTCTTTGTATAAAAGGTAATTATCATTCCATGCGTTGCCATGGTAAACATTGCAGGACGGAAAATCTTGTAGAGACAGACAATCCAGCAAGACATGAATCTCTAATTATATAAGAGGGACCTAGTGACATGTGAGTGCTGTGCTTCTAGTGGGCCACTCATTCCAACTCAGGTACTTCCATTGACATCCAATCTGCCCTAGCTGCCACTCCATGATGTGTTAACAGAACCTTCCTTCCCTCACTGACCTCTATGTGTTGTACTAACTACAGTACTCATTATCAGACAGACAGGAAGTAGCAGTTTTCTCCCTGCTGGAAAAACCGGAGCAAAACTAATGATACAACAGCATGGTTTCCTCATAAAACCTTAACACGCATTAGACAGACTCCAGGGCTCTCTCTCTCAGCACACATCCAACAACGTGCAGAACATCTTTCAGCAGCACATCTGTATATACAAGCGTCTCAGAGTAGGAGCGCTGATTTACAGTAGTATCAGTTTTGCCTTTTAGATTCTAATGAATGGACCTGATCCTGGATCAGCACTCCTACTCTGAGATGTTTAATGAATACAGGCCCAGAAGACATGACGGCTGTTGTCTACACTGTATTTCTATTAGGATGAGTAATCATAATGAGAAGTTGATCCATACAGTCAATCCTGTCCCTCAGTCCTAGCTCGAGGACATATACAGTAAGTGTAATCCTTTGGCATCACGTGGAATGTGTTACGAAAGCATCATAAAAACAATGGGATATTAGATGTTTAGGCGTTGTTATGTTACTTTATTGAGATTAATGCTGAATGAGACTAAAACAAATGTCCTGAGACTGACTGTTATGAGAAACTGGAGCTCAGATGCTAACCTCTCTTTATGATTCTCTCTGAGACATGCAAAACTGGGTTCAAATAACTGGTTTTCTTTCAATACTTTAGCTGTGCTTGATTGAGTTTGCCAAATATATGGGTCTGGCGCAATGGAACAAATGGAATAGTTCCAAAAGTGCATACTTTAGTCCCATCTGACATACCTGGCAGGCTAAGTCTAACAATCAAAGTATTTGAAAGATCTTAAATACAATGCTTAAATGTGTTTGCAGTGTAAAGCTTACTACAAGCTCTACGCAGATGCAAGATTCGGGGTGTTGCAATGTTGTTTTTAATACCAAAAGGGGCATCTTCTTGTAAATACTCCAGCATTCAAAACACATTTTTACTACCTGAAAATTGAGACATGCCGTATCATTCCTTCCGCAGCTGTGGGGGCAGTGTTGTCGCTTGATTGATTTATCTGATCTAAAGGCTATATAGGCTATTCATCAAAGTAGCGTATTTTGCATTGATAACCAAATATAATCTCAGCGACTGTTCAAACTGTAAACCAAAACATCCAGAATCCACCCAAAAAGGTATTTTGTTTAGAGGTAATAAATAGTGATTACAGGCTATTGTGAAATGGGAGAACCTGCTGTAGCCAGCTAGTAAGCCATGTGCTTTTTCTCCAGGATCAAAACATGATGATGTTCTATTTTTATCTGATATGGGAATAAATACAGTCATGGCCAAAAGATTTTAGAATGACACAAATAATAATTTTCACAAAGTCTGCTGCCTCAGTTTGTATGACGGCAATTTGCATATACTCCAGAATGTTATGAAGAGTTATCAGATGAATTGCAATCAATTACAAAGTCCCTCTTTGCCATGCAAATGAACTGAATCCCACAAAAACATTTCCACTGCATTTCAGCCCTGCCACAAAAGGACCAGCTAACATCATGTCAGTGATTCTCTCGTTAACACAGGTGTGAGTGTTGACGAGGACAAGGCTGGAGATCACTCTGTCATGCTGATTGAGTTTGAATAACAGACTGGAAGCTTCAAAAGGTGGGTGGTGCTTGGAATCATTGTTCTTCCTCTGTCAACCATGGTTACCTGCAAGGAAACACGTGCCGTCATCATTGCTTTGCACAAAAAGGGCTTCACAGGCAAGGATACTGCTGCCAGTAAGATTGCACCCAAATCAACCATTTGTCGGATCATCAAGAACTTCAAGGAGAGCGGTTCAATTGTTGTGAAGAAGGCTTCAGGGCACCCAAGAAAGTCCAGCAAGCGCTAGGAAAGTCTCCTGAAGTTGATTCAGCTGCGGGATCGGGGCACCACCAGTACAGAGCTTGCTCAGGAATGGCAGCAGGCAGGTGTGAGTGCATCTGCACGCACAGTGCGGCGAAGACTTTTGGAGGATGGCCTGGTGTCAAGAAGGGCAGCAAAGAAGCCACTTCTCTCCAGGAAAAACATCAGGGACAGACTGATATTCTACAAAAGGTACAGGGATTGGACTGCTGAGTGCTGGGGTAAAGTCATTTTCTCTGATGAATCCCCTTTCCGATTGTTTGGGGCATCCGGAAAAAAGCTTGTCCGGAGAAGACAAGGTGAGCGCTACCATCAGTCCTGTGTCATGCCAACAGTAAAGCATCCTGAGACCATTCATGTTTGGGGTTGCTTCTCAGCCAAGGGAGTGGGCTCACTCACAATTTTGCCTAAGAACACAGCCATGAATAAAGAATGGTACCAACACATCCTCCGAGAGCAACTTCTCCCAACCATCCAGGAACAGTTTGGTGACGAACAATGCCTTTTCCAGCATGATGGAGCACCTTGCCATAAGGCAAAAGTGATAAATAAGTGGCTCGGGAAACAAAATAACGATATTTTGGGTCCATGGCCAGGAAACTCCCCAGACCTTAACCTCTCTAGGGTATGTGAGACGGTAGCGTCCCACCTCTTCAACAGCCAGTGAAACTGCAGGGCGCCAAATTCAAAACAACAGAAGCCCCAAATTAAAATTCCTCGAACATACATGTATTTTACACCATTTTAAAGATACACTTGTTGTAAATCCAGCCACAGTGTCCGATTTCAAAAAGGCTTTACGACGAAAGCAAACCAAATGATTATGTTAGGTGAGTGCCTATTCACAGAATAACACAGCCATTTTTCCAGCCAAAGAAAGGATTCACAAAAAGCTGAAATACAGATAAAATGAATCACTAACCTTTGATGATCTTCATCAGCTGACACTCATAGGACTCCATGTTACACAATACATATATGTTTTGTTCTGTAAGGTTCATATTTATATCCAAAAATCTGAGTTTACATTGGCGCCTTACGTTCAGAAGTTCCAAAACATCCTTTGATTTTGCAGAGAGCCACATCAATTTACAGGAATACTCATAATAAACATTGCTAAAAGATACAACTGTTATGCATGGAATTTTAGATGCACTTCTCCTTAACTCTTGACGCTAGGGGTCAGATTATTATTTATTTTTTAAATAACGTTCCCACGGTAAACGACTATTTCTCAGGTCCAGGTCGTAGAATATGCATATAATTGACAGATTAGTATTGTCTGTGATATTGTCTGTGAGTATAACAAAACTGATTCTGCAGGCGAAAACCTGAGAAAATCTAACCCGGAAGTGATATATATATATTTTTTAATCTGTGTTTCCTGGCCCGTCTTTCTTCCATTTAAAGGGGTATCAACCAGATTCCTTTTCCAATGGCTTCCTCAGGCTGTGACCAGGCTTTAGACAAAGTTTCAGGCTTTTATTTTGAAAAATTAGCGAGATCTTTCAAAACTAGTTAGGTGTCCTCAGATTAGTTCCTGCGCGCGAGAGGGTAGCGCTCCATTTTCTTTTTCTCTCTTGAGTAGGTTACGGTCCGGTTGAAATATTATCGATTATGTTTGTTAAAAACAACCTGAGGATTGATTATAAAAAACATTTGACATGTTTCTACGTCCATTACGGATACTTTTTGGAATTTTAGAACGGAACAAGGCTTTGGTTTTCTGAACATAACGCGCAAACCAAATGGCGTATTTTTGTTATATAAGTAATATTTAACGAAATATTCAGCGGTTGTTTAGGAAAATGATCCCGTAAAAGGGATCCATAGTGCAGAGAAGTTAATGCAACCGCTGTGTCAGATTTCAAAAAAGCTTTACGGAAAAAGCAAACCATGCAATAATCTGAGTCGGCGCTCAGAGGCCAATCAAGACACAAATATATCCGCCATATTATGCAGTCAACAAAAATCATAAATAGCATTATAAATCTTCACTTACCTTTGCTGATCTTCGTCGGAATGCACTCCCAGGACTCCCACTTCCACAAGAAATGTTCGTTTTATTCGGTAATGTCCATCATTTATGTCCAAATAGTTACTTTTGTTAGCGCGTTTGGTAAACAAATCCAAAGTCATGAAGCGCGTTCACTAAAAGCAGACAAAATGTCAAAAAGTTCCGTAACAGTCAGTAGAAACATGTCAAACGATGTATTGAATCAATTCTTAGGATGTTTTTAACAAAATTCTTCAATAATGTTCCAACCGGAGAATTCCTTTGTCTTCAGAAAAGCAAATGTAACGGGAGCAAACTCTCATGTGAACGCGCAGGGTCAGCTCGTGGCTGCTGGCAGACCTCTGACTCATTCCACTCTCATTCGCCCCCACTTCACAGTAGAAGCATTAGATAAGGTTCTAAACACTGTTGACATTTAGTGGAAGCCTTAGGAAGTGCAACATTACCAATATCCCACTGTATCTTCAATAGGAGCTGAGTTGAAAATCGACCAACCTCAGATTTCCACTTCCTGGTTGGATTTCTTCTCAGGTTTTTGCCTTCCATATGAGTTCTGTTATACTCACAGACATCATTCAAACAGTTTTAGAAACTTCAGAGTGTTTTCTATCAAAATCTACTAATAATATGCATATTCTAGCTTTTATGGCTTTGTAGCAGGCCGTTTACTCTGGGCATGCATTTCATCCGGACGTGAAAATACTGCCCCCTACCCCAAAGAAGTTAATCCCATTGAGAACTTGTGGTCAATCCTCAAGAGGCGGGTGGACAAACAAAAACCCACAAATTCTGAAAAACTCCAAGCATTTATTATGCAAGAATGGGATGCCATCAGTCAGGATGTGGCCCAGAAGTTAATTGACAGCATGCCAGGGCAGATTGCAGAGGTCTTGAAAAAGAAGGGTCAACACTGCAAATATTGACTCTTTGCATCAACTTCATGTAATTGTCAATAAAAGCCTTTGACACTTATGAAATGCTTGTAGTTATACTTCAGTATTCCATAGTAACATCTAACAAAAATATCTAAAGACACTGAAGCAGCAAACTTTGTGAAAATTAATATTTGTGTCATTCTCAAAACTTTTGGCCACGACTGTACACAAGCAGCATATCAAACTGGGATAATATTTTAGGTTACACTAGCAAGTATAAGTATATTTACCAGGGCATACACTAAATTACTAAAAGTATGTGGACACCTGCTTAGCGAACATCTCAATACAAAATCACAGGCATTAATATGGAGTTGGTCCCCCCTTTGCTGCTATAAAAGCCTCAACTCTTCTGGGAAGGCTTTCCACTAGATGTTGGAACATTGCTACTTCCATTCAGCCACAAGAGCATTAGTGAGGTCGGGCACTGATGGTGGGCGATTAGGCCTGGCTCGCAATCGGTGTTCCAATTCATCCCAAAGGTGTTCGATGGGGTTGAGGTCAGGGCTCTGTGCAGGCCAGTCAAATTCTTCCACACCGATCTCGACAAACCATTTCTGTATGGACCTCGCTTTATGCACGGGGGAATTGTCATGCTGAAACAGGAAAGGGCATTCCCCAAACTGTTGCCATAAAGTTGGAAGCACAGAATTGTCTTGAAAGTCATTGTATGCTGTAGCCTTAAGATTTCCCTTCACTGGAAGTAAGGGGCCTAGCCCGAACCATGAAAAACAGCCCCAGACCATAATTCCTCCTCCACCAAACTTTACAGTTGGCACTATGCATTCAGGCAGGTAGCATTCTCCTGACATCCGCCAAACCAATTTCGTCCGTCGTTTCCGCTGCTCCAGAGTCCAATGGTGGCGAGCTTTACACAACTCCAGTCAATGCTAGACATTGCGCATGGTGATCTTAGGCTTGTGTGCAGCTGCTCGGCCATGGAAACCCATTTCATGAAGCTCCCGACGAACAGTTCTTATGCTGGCGTTGCTTCCAGAGGCAATTTGGAACTCGGTAGCCACTTCGCGGCTGAGCCGTTGTTGCTCCTAGACGTTTCCACTTCACAATAATAGCACTTACAGTTGACTGGGGCAGCTCTAGCAGGGCAGACATTTGACGAACTGACTTGTTGGAAAGGTGTCACCCTATGACGGTGCCATGTTGAAAGTCACTGAACTCTTCAGTGAGGCCATTCTACTGCCAATGTTTGTCGATGGAGATTGAATGGCTGTGTGCTATTGCCACCTTGACAATGGGTGTTGGACCGGCGACGATATAATGTTACCAAAAGGTGTCCTCTACTCCAAAAATCCCACTCCACCCACCTGCATGCATGCACATAGATCAACGAAGTGAAACTTGAAGTAACCTTTAATAATTGCTAGAAATTCAATGTGCCTCCTCTCCTTCTCCTGGTGTCTGTCCCCATCCCACACCTCTGATGTTAGCCCTATGTTGTGGACCAGGTTATGGGGAGTGCACAGCAGACAGGGATCAGACCCTACATCAGACAATTTAGCTGGATTACAGATCATTTTAGCATAATCTCTGCTCATTGTGAGGGACGATTAGGGTCAGAGTGTGGCATCGTGATTCACAATGAGCACTGAATAATTCTGAACCAGGACCATGTATCACCAGCGTAATGTTGCATGTTTCGTACACCGTGAAGTATTACATAAGGACAACATAATGGACTGATCTGAGGACTGTGACCAATTTCAATTTGAGAGAAACATATGATTTAAAAAAATATATATCTATGCACTCTGTCAGATACCAGTTAGTCATTCAGAAGAGATTATACAAATTAATATGACATTTCCACTAACAGATTAACTAAAAAATATTGTTCAGGTCAAAAACAACAAAAAATTTACTTTGGCTAATTTCCTCAGACTTCCATTGACTGAATTGGTGCCTAAATCTGTCGAACAGGCACTTCTGAGCTGAATTTAATTCACTCTTTCTGACTTTCATCAGTAGAAACGAGGGTAAAAAGGACACAAAGAGACACTATTCATCCCTACCTCCTTCGCCTCTGCTACACTGACCTTTTTACACTAATTGGTAGCAACCTTCTCTCATTCTCCTTTTCCATTGATGTAGAAAGGCGAGAGTGAAGAGAGGGCCTGGTGGTCCACCTCTGATGATGAAACAGAGGGCTTTGCTAAGTAGGCACCAAGGCCACCATGCAGTTCCTTGATGTTAAATTGTTGGATGCAGTTCCATATTGGACTCTTTGTCTGATGCATTGCCATTACTTAGACAGAGCATCAGTAGGTTAAGATTTAAATAATACTATTTTCAAATAGAGTATGTTATGAAATTGTTTAAGTTTCTATATCATAGCAATGTAATAAAATATGGCAAAATCAAGTTATATACCTCTGTTAGTTGATCATAGCATGCATGATTGATGGTTTTTGAATCAATGAACCATTTCCTTATTATTCTGCATCTACTGTACACAAATCCATATGAATGGCATACTTCAGTACTTGTCATCTTAACCTACACTGACAACTCACATGGAAAACACCAAACCACTGGACCATGCTCTCAAAGCTAATCAAACAAGGCTGACTGCACCCTGTTTTTAAGCCTGGAGGCGACACTGGCTGTGCTGCGCCTTTCTGTCTATATATCTACCAATCTATCTGCATCCCTTCCCATCTCTCTTCATCTACTTTATCTATCTGCCTGCCCGATCACAATCGACGACTAACTCAGAGACATTGGTAAGGTTTATTTACAGCACGTTAAGCGTCTGTTGGTTGGGTCCCCCAAGTCTCTACAGGGATAGAACATTCTGGATCATCTACCCATCTTCTTAATCACACTGCACCTTCACTGTGGAGGCAGCGTTTTATCACATCGTGTTTCATAATTTCATAATGACATCACGCTCAACGTACTAAAATGCTTGTTTTTACCCCAAAATAAATTTTAAGGCAATAGAACAAACAGTGTTGTGATTTGTTGCCATTGCGAAGAGGCTGTAAAATGAAACAAGTGAGTGTCTCATCAACACGACAGATATCATGGCTGTTGAATGAGCCTGACCTGTCTAAATCTGAATGTGACAGGACGGGATAGATACACCGCACCACAGACGGAACCAAATCTCCACCCGAGCGGATTTACATAATCCTGCATGCAACAAAAAGATATTGAACAAATCTGCTTAATATCTGAGTATTTGTGGAGAGCATTACAATCTAGCCTGTTGACAGAAGGACGGTCGCTTGTCTCTAAATGTGGAGATAATGTGGATTTAGGGCCCGGGTTCTAATGCTATCGCCAGAGGCCTGACACAAGGCCTTAATGCATGTACAGATGCAGTTACAAATAATACACAGGCGTATACTTAAGAAATTACCCACCTGCTATTCAAGATCACAGATGGCTCCTAAAGCCCCCAGCCAGGAGGCTGCAGCGTGGACGGTTGCGATGTGTTTAAAAGACACTGAGACCAAGCAATTCTTCAGGCTCTGGCTGAGACTGGGAGCAGGGTGTGTGACTGGTTTATGATTGCATGTGATTCTTTCTCTGATTATCTCCCACCCTCCCACATACACCGTGCGCACCACCACTTTTCTACTCCACACATGCATAGTCTGATTATATAACCCTGTAGTAACCCAATACTGGGCCCCATCTTGACTGGTTACCTGCACATTGTTTGGAACACATCGTCATTCCATACCAGTGTCTTCATACTGGGCACAAACTGGTGAGTATATTTGTATATTTGGGCCTATTTATAGCCCCATAGGTAGAAACTTTGTGTGAAAGTAAATGGGTGGTGGGGTGGGAGGTGAGCTAGTGGGGACTATTGGCATTGATTTCCATTTAATTATGTATTCACAGAGCCCCTCTAAAGCCTTGGCCTTGATTCTTTATGGGCATATAAATCCATCATGGAGATGGGAAGCTAGTGAATGTCTTGTGTGCTGCAAGATCTCACTTTGTAATGTCTTATTAAATCACATTTTATTTGTCACTTGCTTCGTAAACAACAGGTGTAGACTAACATTGAAATGCTTACTTACGGGCCCTTCCCAACAGTGTAAAGATATATTTTTTCAATAATAACACACGGAACAAATACACAATGAGTAACAATAACTTAGCTATATACACGGCGTACCAGTACTGAGTCAATGTGCAGGGGTACAAGATAATTGAGGTAGATATGTACATATAAGTAGGGGTAGAGTGATCTTATTTATAAGATCCTGTGTTCATGCAGTACCATAGAAACCTATATAAACCATGAGCAGGGGGAATCATTGTCAGATGGGTGCTCTGCGACGTACAGTATGATCTCATACCTCAGTGTATTTTGTATTTGTATTTATTATGGATCCCCATTAGCTACTCTTCCTGGGTTCCAACATAGTCAAGGAAGTTTATACATTTTTTAAAGAATTACAATACAATCACAGATTTGTGTGTGTGCGTGTGTGTGTGTGTGTGTGTGTGTGTGTGTGTGTGTGTGTGTGTGTGTGTGTGTGTGTGTGTGTGTGTGTGTGTGTGTGTGTGTGTGTGTGTGTGTGTGTGTGTGTGTGCGTGCGTGTGTGTGTATGCATATATCTGTGCCAATATTTGTGTTGCTTCACAGTCCTCGCTGTTGCATAAAGCAATTTTTAAAATCTGTTTTACAAATCTAATTTTACTTCTTGCGTCAGTTACTTGATGTGGAATAGAGTTCCATGTAGTCGTGGCTCTATGTAGTACTGTGTGCCTCCCATAGCCTGTTCTGGACTTGGGGACTGTGAAGAGACCTCTAGTGGCATGTCTTGTGGGGTATGCATGGGTGTCCAAGCTGTGTGCCAGTAGTTTAGACAGACAGCTCGGTGCATTCAACATGTCAACACATCTCATAAATAAAAGTAATGATGAAGTCAATTTATCCTCCACTTTCAGTCAGGAGAGATTGACATGCATATTATTAATATTAGTTCTCTGTGTACATCCAAGGGCCAGCCGTGCTGCCCTGTTCTGAGCCAATTGCAATTTTCCTAAGTCCTTATTTGTGGCACTTGACTACACGACTGAACAGTAGTCAAGGTGCTACAAATCTAGGGCCTGTATGTAGGACCTGTCTTGTTGATAGTGTTGTTAATAAAGCGATGCTCTGCCTTCTTATAGACAGACTTCTCCCCATCTTAGCTACTACTGCATCAATATGTTTTGACCATGACAGTTTACAATCTAGGGTTACTTCAAGCAGTTTAGTCATCTCAACCTGCTCAATTTCCACATTATTTTTTACAAGATTTAGTTGAGGTTTAGAATTTAGTGAGTGTTTTGTTCCAAATACAATGCTTTTAGTTTTAGAAATATTTAGGGCTAACTTTTCCTTGCTACCCACTCTGAAACTAACTGCAGCTCTTTGTTGAGTGTTGCAGTCATTTTAGTCGCTGTAGTAGCTGACGTGTATAGTGTTGAGTCATCCACATACAAAGACACTCTGGCTTTACTCAAAGTCAGTGACATGTCGCTAGTAAAAATTTAAAAAAGCAAGGGGCCTAAACAGCTACCCTGGGGAATTGCTGATTCTAACTGGATTATATTTGAGAGGCTTCCATTAAAGAACACCCTCTGTGTTCTGTTAGACAAGTAACTCTTTATCCACATTATAGCAGGGGGTGTAAAGCCATAACACATAAGTTTTTCCAGCAGCAGACTATGATCGATAATGTCAAAAGTTGCACTGAAGTCTAACAAGACAGTCCCCACAATCACTTTATCATCAATTTCTCTCAGCCAATCATCAGTCATTTGTATAAGTGCTGTGCTTGTTGAGTGTCCTTCCCTATAAGCACACTGAACTTCTGTTGTCAATTAGTTTACTGTGAAATAGCATTGTATCTGGTCAAACACCATTTTTTCCAGAAGTTTACTAAGGGTTGGTAACAGGCTGATTGGTTGGCTATTTGAGCCATTAAAGGGGGCTTTACTATTCTTGGGTAGCGGAATGACTTTGGCTTCCATCCAGGCCTGAGAGCACACGCTCTCTAGTAGGCTTAAAATTAAGATGTGGCAAAAAGGAGTGGCAATATCGTCTGCTATTATCCTCAGTAATTTTCCATCCAGATTGTCAGACCCCAGTGGCTTGTCATTGTTGATAGACAACAATAATTTTTTTCACCTCTTCCACACTGACTATACGGAATTCAAAAGTACAATTCATGTCTTTCATAATTGTCATCACAAGTATATTTTGGTTGATGTCGACTTAATGTTGCACTAAAGACCGGTAGCTAACACAACTAGAAAGCCAATCCAAAACCCAGGTGTGTTATGTGTTTTCTACTCAATGTGTTTTATTTGTATTTTATTTTATTTAACTAGGCAAGTCAGTTAAGAACTAATTATTATTTTACGATGACGGCCTACCCCGGCCAAACCCTCCCCTAACCCGGACGACGCTGGGCCAATTGTGCACCGTCCTATGGGACATCGAATCAAGGCTAGTTGTGATACAGCCCGGGACGGAACCAAGGTAGTGTAGTGATGCCTCGAGCACTGAGATACAGTGTCTTAGACCGCTGCGCCACTCGGGATCCCACTGGGTAGGGTTGCCTGGGAAGGCTTCCCTCACACACACACTGAGGCAGCCACTGACCGAGCCTCTCCATTGGACCACCTATCCAGGCAGAATGTGTACCAGGAGAGAGGGGGGGCAGCTGTAGAGAGAGGAGGGGGCAGCTGTTGAGGGGGGGGGGGGGGGGCTGCTGTAGAGCTAAGAAGACTAGCCTCATCTGCCACTACCGCGGCCAGCCAGTCTGTCTGTCTATCTGTCTGTCTGTCTCTCTCTGTCTCTCTCTCTGTCTGTCTCTCTCCCTGTCTGGCTCTCTCTGTCTGTCTGTCTCTTCTTCTCTGTCTCTCTCGGCCAACTGCTGCTGGGTTCCATTGACAGAAAGCAATTGTGTTGTGCGAGGACAACTGTACTAGCCTATACACCGGGCAAGCGACCCCAAAAGATGCAGCTCAATTGTTTCTAAGATTGGCCCATTGTTCTGAGGGAACGAGACAGTGATAAGGTCCCAGATTGGGAGCCTCACTTATTTCCATTTCCCCCTGCTCTGCGCATGCAGTGACAGAACAGAATGTGTTATTGCAATGGGTCAGCGGTATGCCTTGAATTATTCAGTGACTGTAGGATGTGCTCTTTTCAAGCGCTCAGTGCAGTGTTTGCATATACTGGATTCTGGGATGGCTTGTTCTGTTTTCTCTAGCAGTGTAATAAGCACAGAGATCACTTGCCTTCAGCTGAGACATGATGGTTATAGACATGGTTTTATGGCTTAACTGAACTGACTGATGCATTCGGTTGATTGGCAGACTTTGTGTCTAGGTCAATATCACTCCCGCTTCAACTAACACATATACTATTCATGCTGGATTAAGCATTCATTTACATGTCATAGCTCAACAATCTTGTTTATCAAAGGATTCTCACACAGGTAGAATATTCCCTTATGTAGGCCTCTCTCTCTCTAAGTAGGTCTGCCTACTTCAAATGCAAAATATTAAATGAGAAGACGACATGATTGAGTAGGCCTTCACAGTATGACAACAACCGTTAAATAAAGACTGCATAAAACATTTTGACTATGTATGGCTCTTACAGCAACAGCGGCCATTAGACAACCCGCTTTCAATTTCCCGGAATATTTGTATTTTGCGCGCGGAACACCTGGAGCGGAATGCTGGTTTGTTCTTCGGTGATTTCTGCTAGATTAGAGGCCATATGAAACTGTACCCATTCAACAAAAGTCTTCAGTTATTATGTAACCACATAAATTCATGTTTCCTCTTGTCATTGGGTTAATTGACACAGTTTATAATCCTAGTATGTCCTCACTTTTAAGTATAGAGTTAGTCAGATGATTTATGGTTTTGTCTTCTAACAATACATTAAAATCATAATGCACCAGAAAACAAATGTGGAGCTGCTGCTGCTGCTGGGCTGCAACCTGGACTAGAGGGTAGACGTAACATAGTAAAAGTAAATCTGTTTCCCTCCATTTAGTATGCTATGTTAGGTTTTGTATGGTATGTATTCATTTGTGGATATCTTTCATCCATTTCGTATTATTTGTTACGAATTACAATTTGTATGATATCCCACTGGGCTCAGACGTCAGTTCAACGTATAATTTGATTTACATTTGGTTGAGTTGTCAACTAATGTGATTTCAACGTGATATAAACATTTTTTTGTGTTATATGCCTACCTGTCCACCTTGACCAACTACACTCCTTTCATTTTTGCCTTAAAAAATTACTCAGGATCGGTGTCCCTTCCACAAGACGATTGAGCTAATGTAGGCTAATGCGATTAGCATGAGGTTGTAAGCAACAACAACATTTCCCAGGACATAAACATATCTGATATTGGCAGAAAGCTTAAATTCTTGCTTATCTAACTGCACTGTCCAATTTACAGTAGCTATTACAGTGAAAGAATAACATGCTATTGTTTCAGGAGAGTACACAATTTTTTTAATGAAAAGTTATTAATAAAACAAATTAGGCACATTTGGGGAGTTTTGATACAACATTTTGAACAGAAATACAATGGTTCATTGGATCAGTCAAACTTTGCACATACACTGCTGCCATCTAGTGGCCAAAATTTAAATTGCACCTGGTCTCAAAATAATACATTATGGCCTTTCTCTTGCAATTCAAAGATGGTACAAAAAAATACAAAAGAACAGTTGGTGTTTTCTTTGTATTATCTTTTACCAGATGCATTGTGTTATATTCTCCTACATTCCTTTCACATTTCCACAAACTTCAAAGTCTTTCCTTTCAAATGTTACCAAGAATATGGATATCCTTGCTTCAGGTCATGAGCTACATGCAGTTCGATTTGGGTATGTCATTTTAGGCAACATTTTTTTTTAAAGGGGCAGCTCCTTAAGAGGTAAAAGTAACCTTCTGTTTTAGGTAACCGTAACAAATGTGATATACTGTATTATACTATTTTGAGCATCCTGGATTTACGTTTCCTATGTTACGTCTAGTCTATGAGACCAGGTCTGGAATTGTGTTTACTTTAAGGTGTCTACCCTACAAAGATAAGCACGCAGGCTACATTTCCAAAGCTATATTTCCAAAGCATGCATCATTGTATAAATAAACTAAACAAAAAATTCCACGTAAGGACAAAAATTACGAGTGGTTGTTCAGAGAGGACCGTTTTGGGTTGGTTTACCGGGAGTTGGATAATAAATAATTTTAGATCGGCTGGACTTCACTGACACTTGCTTATATTCCAGCGAAACGTTTACTATCGTTGCCATAGCAGAAACTACAAACAATTTATTTTATTTCACGCTGTATCCTAATTGGCTACTTTGACACGATTTGTTTGCGCTCCGTTTGAATACTGAAATTAGCAGCACCAGACTATCCATAGATTCGTTTATTAGCCTCCGCTATTATGATAGCGATAATTGAAATAAAGAAGGTACACCTACCTCACTCATGATTCCTAAGTGTTGTAGTGTGGCAGCTAGGATGATTCCAGTATTTGATATACAGTTGATGTACAGTTGTCACTGGTACGAAGTCCTGTCCACGATGCCTTGGATCCGTTATAGAGGGGAGGCTTTATACTACGTGAGTAAATCTTACATGTCATCACGTTTCCATTAAACCAATAGGAATGCCGTCGGCACTATCTCAAATCACCACTCAGAGCTAAAACATGCTTTATAGTCGCACGTATAGGCAGCATTATCAAGTTATTGTCACCTCAGCTGATTGTTAGATTAAACAAACCAATACCACTTCTGTTGGCACAGCAGAGTGTAGACTACACATCAAAGCTACCCAGGTGTTTTCATGAAAGCAGCTAATGTCATCCAAAATAAATGGGACTGCAAGTTGTATAGGAAATGTGTTATAGCAACACATTTAGCCTTATTATGTGGGAAGACAGCTTTGCTCTAACCAACATAGCTGTAGGAAGTAGGGGTTCTGAGAGTGCTGCAATTCAGCTGAAAAATCACAATTAAAAAAGTATTAATACAAATATATATATATACACTACCGGTCAAATTTTATTTTTGACTTTTTTTGTTTACTATTTTCTACATTGTAGAATAAAAGTGAAGACATCAAAACTATGAAATAACACATATGGAATAATTTAGAAAAAAAGTG
This sequence comes from Salvelinus fontinalis, assembly GCF_029448725.1. NCBI lineage: Eukaryota > Metazoa > Chordata > Actinopteri > Salmoniformes > Salmonidae > Salvelinus > Salvelinus fontinalis. The sequence goes on along the minus strand of NC_074666.1, from coordinate 33,332,023 downwards.
TTAAATTCAAATATATTTTGGATTTGAGATTCTTCAAATAGCCACCCTTTGCCTCGATGATTCCTTTACACACTCTTGGCATTCTCTCAACCAGCTTCATGAGGTAGTCACCTGGAATGCATTTCAATTAATAGATGTGCCTTCTTAAAAGTTAATTTGTGGAATTTCTTTCCTTCTTAATGCATTTGAGAAAAGCTCAAATAAGCAAAGAGAAACGACAGTCCATCATTACTTTAAGACATGAAGGTCAGTCAATACGGAAAATGTCAAGAACTTTGGAAGTTTCTTCAAGTGCAGTCGCAAAAACCATCAAGCGCTATGATGAAACTGGCTCCCATGAGGACCGCCACAGGAATGGAAGACCCAGAGTTACCTCTGCTGCAGAGGATAAGTTCATTAGAATTACCAACCTCAGAAATTGCAGCCCAAATAAATGCTTCACAGAGTTCAAGTAACAGACACATCTCAACATCAACTGTTCAGAGGAGACTGTGTGAATCAGGCCTTCATGGTCGAATTTATGCAAAGAAACCACTACTAAAGGACACCAATAACAAGAAGAGACTTGCTTGTGCCAAGAAACACGAGCAATGGACATTAGACTGTTGGAAATCTGTCCGTTTAGTCTGATGAGTTCAAATTTGAGATATTTTGGATCCAACCACGTGTCTTTGTGAGATGTGTGGTGGATGAATCATAATTAGTTGGGTAACATAAGTAATTAAGATGTCATATCTGCATAATATTCTTATGTGATATACTTTTAATTAGAATGTATTTAAACTCAAACTGAATCAGTTGTGTGAATACAGTTCCAAGGTTGGAGACATAAAACCTGGGCTGTGAGGTTGGGTGCTGTATCCTGTACATTGAAACTACTGCTCTTTTAACTGTGAATATGCCTTTTACTCATGAAGTAAATGTGTGTTTAAACTGGCAGTTGCATTTCTTCCCTCAGCTGGGGCTCAGTCACTTGGTGCCCAGAGAGGGGAGAGGTCAGGCTTGTCTTTTACATATCCCTGGTGCTATGCAGAATATCAGAAAGGGAAGAGGACAGGATGGAACATTGTCTTCATATGTGAATGTATCTGTTAAACCATGTGAAGGGATGGCGTGATTAAGGGGGAACCAATTACTTGTCTCCACAATGTCTGTGCGCAAGTCACACCCCTCAGTGAGTTTTTCCAGGAGAGGGGTCAAGAGGGGGTTTACCTGGGATGGTAGTATCTAGAGTTGACAATTGAGTTATGCCATTGGATGATGTAATGGTTCTGTGCTATGAAGTACCAGGAACGAGATTAGAACCTCATCTTAGGGACCAAACTGAACGATAATTTATAGCGAATGCTATCTGGCTATGGGATACTCCTCTCTCTCAAGTAAAAGTCTTTCTGTGTGAACTGTTCCTAAGATCTGTGGTTTGTCATGTAAGTTGAGAGGATAAAAGATCTTTGTACTTTTCTGTAGTCACTTTCAATGGTTCATTAGAGATAGCGCATCATTGAAAGTCGAATGCTGTTGCAAAGTTTATTATTATTAAAGATTTAGTTTAAGTATAACTCTGACTGGTGTGTGAAGTTTGTAACTCTCCTCATTTGGTAAAGCAGAAATAAGCCACCACAGACGCCGGGTAGGTAAACGGATTATCTCTGCATGTGTGGTTCCCACCATGAAGCATGGAGGAGGAGGTGTGAGTGTGCTTTGCTGGTGACACTGTCTGTGATTTATTTCGTTTCATGGCACACTTAACCAGCATGGCTACCACAGCATACTGCAGATAAGCCATCCCATCAGGTTTGTGCTTAGTGGGACTATCGTTTGTTTTTCAACAGGGGAATGACCCAACACACCTCCAGGCTATGTAAGGGCTATTTTACCAAGGAGGAGAGGGATGGAGTGCTGCGTCAGATGACCTGGCCTCCACAATCCCCCGACCTCAACCAAATTGAGATGGTTTCAGATGAGTCAGACTGCAGAGTGAAGGAAAAGCAGCCAACAGTGCTCCACATATATGGGAACTCCTTCAAGACTATTGGAAAAACATTCCAGGTGAAGCTGGTTGAGAGAATGCCAGACTGTGCAAAGCTGTCGTTAAGGCAAAGGGTGGCTATTTGAAGAATCTCAAATATAAAATATATTATGATATATTTAACACTTTTTTGGTTACTACATGATTCCATAGGTGTTATTTAATCGTTTTGATGTCTTCACTATTATTCTACAATGTAGAAAATAGTAAAAATAAAGAAAAACCCTTGAATGAGCAGATGTGTTCAAACTTTTGACTGGTACTGTCACGGTTTTCTAAAGTTGAACCCAGAAGCAGACCAGGACAAGGAGAGTAAGACGAAGGTGAGTATTTATTTACAAGTTTGAATGTAGTTATAGAAAAATCCAAGTGACGGAGCGGGCAGCGGAGGTGAGTTGATGGGATTGAATAGGCAGATCCAATGAAGTTACTGAAGTCACCGACATCCAGGTAGGGATGAGATGAGTGTTCTGGGTGAATGACTGTAGACAGAAAAAACGGAGGTGAGTTCAAGGCAAGCAAGACGTACAAAACAACAAAACAAACTCTATCAAACTGGAGGCTGATACACTGGCACAACATACTGTTCATGGCTAACGATCCGGCAGGGAATGGATGTCAGGTCAGTGCTTATGAAGTGGAGGGGTGATGATCAGGACCAGGTGTGCAGATAGCTGATGGGATACAGGTGCAGGTACTCAGAGATCTTCCAACTAGCTACGTCGCTCGGCAACCAGACAGGGTGCGTTCCAGGACACCGGAAAAAAACACTCCAGGACAGAACACAGGAAAAAACATACTCAGGAAGCGGGATTCGTGACAGGTACTGTATTCAAAAAACTTCTGGCTCTTGTTTTGAGTGGGTGAATGAAGGTTGATCAAAGTCTCATCCATTATAATTTCTACACATTTAAAAAAATATATGTATCTGTTTTTACACTTTCAAGTTATGGAATCGTGATGTGTAAATTATGGGCCAATACCTACATCTAATATTTTCTTTGCAACTGTAACGGTCCTGACCTGTTTTATGTTGTTTTTGTATGTGTTTATGGTCAGGGCGTGTGTTTTGGGTGGGCAGTCTATGTTATCTGTTTCTATGTTGGTTTTGGTTGCCTGGTATGGCTCTTAATTAGAGGCAGGTGTTTTGCGTTTTCCTCTAATTAAGAGTCATATTTAGGTAGGGTGTTCTCACTGTTTGTTTGTGGGTGATTGTCTTCCGTATCTGTGTTATGTTTTGCACCATACGGGACTGTTTGGTTGTTCGTTCGTTTTGATGTAGTCTGTTCCTGTCTGTGAGTGTCACGTTCCTGACCTATTTATGTTAGTTTTTGTGTGTTAGTTGGTCAGGACGTGAGGTTGGGTGGGCATTCTATGTTATCTGTTTCTATGTTGGTTTTGGTTTGCCTGGTATGGCTCTTGATTAGAGGCAGGTGGTTTGCGTTCGCCTCTAATTAAGAGTCATATTTAGGTAGGGCATTCTCACTGTTTGTTTTTGGGTGATTGTCTCCTGTGTCAGTATGTTTGTTCGTACCACACTGGACTGTAGCGTTTGTTTGTTTCGTTTTCGTTTCGATGTCGTCTGTTTCCTGTACGTAAGTTTATGTTTAGTTATATAAGTTCATGTTCAGTTTTCGTCTACGTCGTTTTCTTGTTTTGTAATTTTGTAAAAGTGTTTGTTTTCGTGTGCCGTCGTTACGAATAAAGAGATGGCTTATTTCCCTAATGCTGCATTTTGGTCTACTGATCCTTCTCTCCTCTCCTCGTCCGAGGATGAGGAGAACGACAGCCCTTACAGCAACATCGACCAATACCGATATATACAGTGCATTCGGAAAGTATTCAGACCCCTTCACTTTTTCCACATTTTGTTACGTTACAGCCTTATTCTAAAATTGATTAAATCGTTTTTTCCCCTTCATCAATCTACATGCAATACCCTTTAATAACAAAGCAAAAACAGGGTTTTAGACATTTTTGCAAATGTATAAAAAAACTGAAATATTTCATTTACATAAGTATTCGTACCATTTATTCATTACTTTCTTGAAGCACCATTGGCAGCGATTACAGCCTTGAGTCTTCTTGGGTATGACGCCACAAGCTTGGCACACCTGTATTTGGGGAGTTTCTCCCATTGTCCTGAATCCACTCCTGCGTTTTCTTGGCTGTGTCCTTAGAGTCGTTGTCCTTTTGGAAGGGGAATCTTCACCCCCAGTCTGAGTTCCTGAGCTCTCTGGAGCAGGTTTTCCTCAAGGATCTCTCTGTACTTTGTTCTGTTCATCTTTCCCTCGATCCTGACTAGTATCCCAGTCCCTGCCACTGAAAAACATGTGGCAAAAACAGCATGATACTGCCACCACCATGCTTCACCATAGGGATGGTATTGGCCACGTGATAAGTGGTTCCTGGTTTCCTGCAGACGTGACGCTTAGCATTCAGGCCAAAGAGTTCAACCTTGGTTTCATCAGACCAGATAATCTTGTTTCTCATGGTCCGAGAGTCCTTTAGGGACCTTCACTGCTGAAGAAATGTTTTGGTACCCTTCTCCAAACCTTTGACTCTACACTATGCCTCTTTCGGGGCGGCAGGTAGCCTAGTGATTACAACGTTGGACGTTCTGCCCCTGAACAAGGCAGTTAACTCACTGTTCCCCGGTAGGCTGTCATTGTAAATAATAATTATTTCTTAACTGACTTGCCTTGTATTTTTTATTTTTTTAAAGACACAATCCTGTCTCAGAGCTCTACGGACAATAGCTTCGACCTCATGGCTTTTACTCTGACGTACTGTCAACTGGGAACCTTACATAGACAGATGTGTGCCTTTCCAAATCATGTCCAATCAATTGAATTTACCACAGGTGGAATCTAATGAAGTTGTAAAATCATCTCAAGAATGGTCAATGGAAAAAAGATGCACCTGAGCTCAATTTCGAGTCTCATAGCAAAGGGTCAGAATACTTATGTAAATAAGGTATTTTCCTTTTACATTTTTAAGCAAAAATGTCTAAAAACCTGTTTTCGCTTTTTAGAATAAGAATAAGGCTTTAACATAACAGAATGTGGAAAAAGTGAAGGAGTCTGAATAGAAGGAGTCCAAATGCACTGTATATGTTTTTAACCATTCTAGCATAGTTACAAACAGCAAGTTTCTATGTTCATAAGTGTCACGACTTCCACCGAAGTCGGTCCCTCTCCTTGTTCGGGCGGCGTTCGGCGGTCGACGTCACCGGTCTTCTAGCCATCGCCGCTCCACCTTTCATTTTCCATTTGTTTTGTCTTGTTTTCCCGCACACCTGGTTCACATTCCCTCATCAGACTAAATGTATATTACCCTCTGTTTCCCCCATGTCTGTGTGTGGAATTGTTCTTTGTGTAGGGTGTTACGCTACAGGCTGGCTTGCGCTAGGTTTGTTTCAAACCTAGGCTTGTTTGTTAAGTTTAATCCGGTTCATGTTACCGTGGTTGTGCTTTGTGCTGCCTCGCCTGTGCCTTTGGGCCAGGGTGTATATTAAAGTTCTCCTGTTATCACCCATCTCTGCTCTCCTGCGCCTGACTTCCCGGCAACCAGTCACTCACCCCGTTACAATAAGGCTAATAAGAAAATATGTCAGATGACTTGAATATGGGAAAGGTGTATTTTTAAAAATTTGCATCACAAGGTTAGTGAAATGCATCAGAAAGGTATTGGAAAGTTCCGGAAAACATCAGGGAAGATAATAAGGTTATAATTGCGTGTAGAAAAAAAGATCTGCATTGTTTTTATTTGAGGTTTTGTCACAGTCCCTTCTAACGTGTCCTGCACTGCCTGGGAGCATCGTAGAGAGGCACGCATGTGTCCCTGAGAGTAATAGCTTTTAGGCATGGGTAATAGCCAACCAATAGCTAATAGCTTATAGCATCACAAACGGAGGAGGGCCTCAAGCGGAGGAGGAAGGCAAAATAACAGAACAAATATATTATTACAGGATATTATGCCAAGTTTCAAGAGGCCCTCTGATGATGTGAGGCCCCAGGCAATTGCCTTAGGGGGTGAATGTTATTTATAATAAGGGTCATGTGAAGATAACTGGAACTCTCTGAAATGAAAATGTATGGCCCCCTCTTCAGCAAAATATGTTTTATCTAAACCCTCCCTGAACTATTGAAAAAGTGACCCTCCCCTATTGTCACGACTTCAACCGAGGCAGGCTCTCGTTCGGGTGGCGCTCGGCGGTCGTCGTCACCGGCCTACTAGCTGCCACTGACTCTTTTTCCTCCCCCTCCTTATGTGTTTATTTGTATCACCTGTGTTTAGTTAATTGTTAATTAGTGTGGCTTTATTAGTCAGCCAGCCCGTACGCTTCTTTGTGCGGGATTGTTTCATTGTAGCTTTTGGGATTTCGGGAGTGGTTATGATTATTGTGGACTGGGTTTGTTTCGCGTGTCATTGGACCGTTGTGTATGACACCCAGTACGTCCGTGTTGGACATTTCATTTGTTAGTTGGGTATTAAAGACTCAACCTATTGAAGCTCTGCTGTTCCTGCGTCTGACTTCGCACCTCCCGACACTCAGATCGTTACAGAATCCCGCACCTCTAAATGGAGTCAGCAGGAGCAGCAGCCAACCCTCTCCCATCGATGGAGGAACGGGTTCTCCACCACACCACCGTCCTCCATCGGATCGGATCAGCCATGGACCAGATGATGGAGAGAATGGAGCGATGGGAGAGGAGTGGGCTCCTCTCTCCACCTTCGGCTCCCCCCCCTCAGGACTCTCCATCCCCCGGCTCCAGCGCGCTCCGTCTTACGCTCCCGAGGGATTATGATGGAACAGCGGCAGGTTGTCAGGGGTTCTTGCTCCAACTGGAGCTATACCTGGCCACTGTTCGCCCCACTCCCTCGGGAGCGGAGAGGGTGAGTGTCCTCGTCTCCTGCCTAACGGGTCGTGCTCTGGAGTGGGCCAACGCAGTCTGGAATTGCCCGGACTCAGCGAGGGAGCACTACCCGGAGTTTACCCGTCGTTTTCGTGCCATGTTTGACCACCCCCCAGAAGGCCGAGCGGCGGGTGAGAGACTATTCCATCTCAGGCAGGAGAGGAGGAGCGCACAGGATTTCGCGCTGGAGTTCCGGACCTTGGCCGCGGGATCAGGGTGGAACGACAGGGCCCTTATTGACCACTACCGGTGTAGTCTCCGGGAGGACGTCCGCAGGGAGCTAGCGTGTCGGGACATCGCTCTGTCTTTGGATGAGCTTATCGACATTTCCATCCGACTGGACAATCTGCTGGCTGCCCGCGGGCGTTCGGAGAGGGTCCTGTGCGTTCCACCACCCAGCGCCCCGGCTCCCATCCCGATGGAGTTGGGAGGGGCCGCGCCTAGGGGTATCGGAGGAGGCCTCCCCTGCACCAGCTGTGGTCGGAGAGGACACACGGCCGATCGGTGCTGGGGGGGTCTGTCTGGGAGTCGAGATGTCAGGCGGAACGCTTCTCGGTCACCCCAGGTGAGTCAGCACCAAACTCACTCAGAACCCCCTGTCGGTCACATGTTTGTCTCAATTTTTTTCCTTGATTTTTTTCCCCTCTTCCCAGCATAGGGCACTAGTCGATTCAGGTGCAGCTGGGAACTTTATGGATCGCGGACTCGCCCGAGAGTTGGGCGTTCCGCTTGTGCCGATAGATTCTCCCTTTCCCGTGCACTCCCTAGATAGCCGGCCATTAGGGTCAGGGGTGGTCAGGGAGGCCACAGTTCCCCTGGACATGGTGACGCAGGGGAATCATAGGGAACGTATCAGTCTCTTTATTATTGATTCGCCTGCGTTTCCAGTGGTGCTGGGTATTCCCTGGCTGGCCCGGCACAATCCCAATATTTCGTGGAGACAGGGGGTTCTCCAGGGGTGGTCAGAGGAGTGTTCTGGAAGGTGTCTGGGAGTTTCCATTGGTGCCACGTCGGTGGAGAGTCCAGACCAGGGTTCCACGGTGCGCATTCCCCCCGAGTATGCCGATTTGGCAATCGCTTTCTGTAAAAAGAAAGCGACGAAATTACCACCACATCGACCGGGTAGGGATTGTGCGATAGATCTCCAGGTTAACGCTGCGCTTCCCAAGAGTCACGTGTACCCTTTGTCCCAAGAGGAGACGTTGGCTATGGAGACATATGTCGCGGAGTCTCTGGGACAGGGGTACATTCGGCCCTCCATCTCACCCGTCTCCTCGAGTTTCTTTTTTGTAAAGAAGAAGGAGGGAGGTTTGCGTCCGTGTATTGATTATAGAGGTCTAAATGCCATCACAGTTGGGTTTAGTTACCCACTACCTCTCATCGCTTCGGCGGTGGAATCATTTCACGGAGCGCAGTTCTTTACAAAACTGGACCTCAGGAGCGCGTACAGTCTGGTGCGTATTCGGAAAGGAGACGAGTGGAAAACCGCATTTAGTACCACATCGGGCCACTATGAGTACTGCGTCATGCCGTATGGGTTAAAGAATGCTCCAGCTGTTTTCCAATCCTTTGTAGACGACATTCTCAGGGACCTGCACGTGCAGGGGGTAGTTGTGTATATCGATGACATTCTGATCTACTCAACTACTCAAGCCGCGCATGTATCTCTGGTGCGCAAAGTGCTTGGCAGAATGCTGGAGCATGACCTATACGTCAAGGCTGAGAAGTGTGTGTTCTCCAAACAAGCCGTCTCCTTCCTGGGTTATCGCATTTCCACCTCGGGGGTGGTGGTGGAGAGTGACCGCATAAAGGCCGTGCGTAATTGGCCGACTCCAACCACGGTGAAAGAGGTGCAGCGGTTTTTGGGTTTTGCCAACTACTACCGGAGATTTATCCGGGGTTTTGGTCAGGTAGCGGCTCCCATTACCTCACTGCTAAAGGGGGGCCCGGTGCGGTTGCGGTGGTCAGCGGTGGGGGACGGAGCTTTCAACAGGTTGAAGGCTCTGTTCACGGATGCTCCCGTGTTGGCGCATCCGGATCCCTCTTTAGCATTCATAGTGGAGGTGGACGCGTCCGAGGCTGGGGTGGGTGCCGTGCTATCACAGCGCTCGGGTACGCCACCAAAACTCCGCCCCTGCGCTTTCTTCTCTAGTAAGCTCAGTGCAGCGGAGCGTAACTATGATGTGGGGGATCGGGAGTTGTTAGCGGTTGTCAGGGCTCTGAAGGTGTGGAGACACTGGCTTGAGGGGGCTAAGCACCCTTTTCTCATCTGGACCGACCACCAGAATCTGGAGTATATTCGGGCAGCTCGGAGATTGAACCCGCGTCAGGCAAGGTGGGCCATGTTTTTTTAGGTTCACGTTGTCCTACAGACCCGGTTCCCAAAACGTAAAGGCTGACGCACTGTCTCGCCTTTACGACACGGAGGATAGGACCACCGAGCCCACTCCCATCATCCCCGCCTCGAGGTTGATAGCGCCAGTGGTATGGGAGGTGGACTCGGACATCGAGCGGGCGTTACGGGCGGAACCCGCGCCTCCTCAGTGCCCGGCGGGCCGTAAGTACGTACCGCTTGGTGTTCGGGACCGACTGATTCGGTGGGCTCATGTCCTACCCTCCTCGGGTCACCCTGGGGTGACGAGGACAGTGGGGAGCCTTCGGGGAAGGTATTGGTGGCCCACCTTAGCTCGTGACGTTAGGGTTTATGTCTCCTCCTGTTCGGTATGCGCTCAGAGTAAGGCTCCTAGGCACCTTCCTAGAGGGAAGTTGCAACCCCTCCCCGTTCCACAACGGCCATGGTCTCATCTGTCCGTGGACTTCCTGACCGATCTTCCCCCTTCTCAGGGAAACACTACGGTTCTGGTAATTGTGGATCGGTTTTCTAAGTCCTGCCGTCTCCTCCCGTTGCCCGGTATCCCTACTGCCCTAGAGACTGCGGAGGCCTTATTCACTCACGTCTTCCGGCACTACGGGGTGCCGGAGGACATCGTTTCTGATCGGGGCCCCCAGTTCACGTCCCGAGTATGGAGGGCGTTCATGGAGCGTCTGGGGGTCACGGTCAGCTTGACTTCCGGTTTTCACCCCGAGAGTAATGGGCAGGTGGAGAGAGTGAACCAGGAGGTGGGTAGGTTTCTGCGGTCCTATTGCCAGGACCGGCCAGGGGAGTGGGCGAGATACATTCCCTGGGCCGAGATGGCCCAGAACTCACTACGCCACTCCTCTACTAATGTGTCCCCCTTTCAGTGTGTGTTGGGGTACCAGCCGGTCCTGGCACCATGGCATCCGAGCCAGACCGAGGCTCCTGCGGTGGAGGAGTGGGTACAGCGCTCCAAAGAGACCTGGAGGGCTGTCCAGGAGTCCCTTCAACAAGCCACTAGGAGGCAGAAGAGGAGCGCTGACCGCCACCGCAGTGAGGCTCCCGTGTTTGTACCGGGGGAAAGGGTCTGGCTCTCGACCCGAAACCTACCCCTCCGCTTGCCCTGCCGGAAGCTGAGGCCGCAGTGTGTAGGGCCCTTCAAAGTCCTGAGGAGAATAAACGAGGTGTGTTATCGATTAAAACTCCCTTCCTATTATCGTATTAACCCCTCGTTTCATGTGTCTCTCCTCAGGCCGGTGGTAGCTGGTCCCCTGCAGGACGTTGAGGTGCTGGAGGTCCCTCCCCCCCCCCCTGGACATCGAGGGGTCCCCGGCGTACACGATACGGGCCATTCTGGACTCGAGACGCCGGGTGAGGGGCCTGCAGTACCTCGTGGACTGGGAGGGGTACGGTTCGGAGGAGAGGTGCTGGGTACCGGTGGAGGACATTTTGGATCCATCTATGTTAAGGGATTTCCATCGCCTCCATCCGGATCGCCCCGCGCCTCGTCCTCCGGGTCGACCTCGAGGCCGGTGTCGGCGCGCTGCGGGAGCCGCGCGTCAGAGGGGGGGTACTGTCACGACTTCAACCGAGGCAGGCTCTCCTTCTCGTTCGGGTGGCGCTCGGCGGTCGTCGTCACCGGCCTACTAGCTGCCACTGACTCTTTTTCCTCCCCCTCCTTATGTGTTTATTTGTATCACCTGTGTTTAGTTAATTGTTAATTAGTGTGGCTTTATTAGTCAGCCAGCCCGTACGCTTCTTTGTGCGGGATTGTTTCATTGTAGCTTTTGGGATTTCGGGAGTGGTTATGATTATTGTAGACTGGGTTTGTTTCGCGTGTCATTGGACCGTTGTGTATGACACCCAGTACGTCCGTGTTGGACATTTCATTTGTTAGTTGGGTATTAAAGACTCAACCTATTGAAGCTCTGCTGTTCCTGCGTCTGACTTCGCACCTCCCGACACTCAGATCGTTACACCTATATCCATAACAGTAATTAAAACATAAAGTGGATAGCAGACAACATGCCCGACATTTATCCTCACTTCTTGGACAGACCAGAGCCTTAGATATGCAGTTTTAGAAACTGTTCTTCATCCTGTAAACATTACATGGCAACGCAGGAATGGTGCACAGGGCTGCAGGCCAGAAGGTTGTGGGTTTGCAGACCACCATGGAGAAGAGTAGGGGTGGAAAGATGTCCTTTATAGTAAAATCATTGCATGAATCTATCATTGTATTTGCAGGCCCGAGAAAAAATGGCCTTTTATAAAGATTTCATGCATTTCTACATAATTTTACATATTTTTTAATACCACACATATTACAGAAATTATGGGCTAAGAATGGACAGAGAGTTCATGTGTTCATTTTATCATATTTCTCCAATGCCAAAATAGTTTGTCTTGTTTGTCCCTGCTTGCAAATAATTAAGGAATCTGAGCATGGTACTTTCAAAAGTTAGGCCTACCTTTCCACCCCAGACAGAGTAGGCCTACCTTTCCACCCCAGACAGAGTAGGCCTACCTTTCCACCTCAGACAGAGTAGGCCTACCTTTCCACCCCAGACAGAGTAGGGCTACCTTTCCACCCCAGACAGAGTAGGCCTACCTTTCCACGCCAGACAGAGTAGGCCTACAGAAACTTGTAAGCTTTAACTGCTGACTACTCTTCTTTCGTGGCTTAACACAATGACAGAAGGTCACAAGTGTTTTACCTAAAAGCTGCCTATAGCCTAATGTCATCTGTCAAACAGGTAGGCCTACCTCTTATTTCTTAAATAGGAAGAAATAGGCTCCAACACAAAGCTTTCTTGTTGTTAGTCAAATCTAATTCAAATGAAGACGGTTAAAATTCATTATGCCTTCTCGAATTTGCCTACTTTCAGCACCATGAGCTGTCCATTTCAGATTGATTGCTCTGCAGCTGCTGCTTCAAGTTTCAGCACCACAATGTAAGTTACTCGAATCTGGCTTATTGTGAGGTCAATAACGCTGATAAATACATAATTGTCAAGAAACATATTGTTTTTCATCAAATCAAATATAGTAGTAGCAAGCAATCAAAGTTGACCTCCAGTCCTCCTTCTCATCTTCGCATTTTCCTACAGGTACCCTTTATGTAAATTTCGATCCATCCCTTAGTTCCCTAATGGTAAGTCTGCCACTGACTGACTCACTGCAGTAGCAGATCACCCACCAACAGAAATGAGTGGGTCTTGGCTGTACAGCATGGAGTGGTATGGTTTATGATTCCTGTCTCGGAGGGGTTTACAAGTAGTCTCCTATTGTCCAGTAACAATGTTTTGGCTTTATGCTTTTGCTTTAAGCAAGGGAGGCATCGATTCTATTCACTGGCTGGGTTGAACAAGTGTAACAGTATTGCTTCCGTCCCTCTCCTTGCCCAAACCTGGGATCGAACCAGGGACCCTCTGAACACATCAACAACTGCCTCCCATGAAGCATCATTACCTATTGCTCCACAAAAGCCACAGCCCTTGCAAAGCAAGAGAAACAACTACTTCAAGCTCTCAGAGCGAGTGATGTCACCAATTCACACCGGTTACACTCACCCCCCTTTGACCTCCTCCTTCTACGCAGCAACCCCAGCAGCTGGGCAGAGCCCAACTGAGTGATCTGGGTCAATAGCATCAATGTAACAGTGTTGCTTCTGGCCCTCTCCTTACACCAACCTGGGTTCGACCAGGGACCCTCTGAACAAATCAACAACTGCCTCCCATTTAGCACCATTACCTATTGCTCCGCAAAAGCCTCAGCCCTTGCAGAGCAAGGAAAACAACTACTTAAACGTCTCAGAGTGAGTGACATCACTGATTCAACCACTATTAGCACTCGTTGCTAACTAGCTAGCCATTTCACGCCATTTACACAAGTCCACTGGCCCGCTCTGTTGTTTGATAAGGTCTAGAGGTTTATAGCTTTCACAGTGCAGCCATTTTGCCGCCTTTGGTTGTCCTTATCTGTAAAATGGCATAGGGAAAGTGTTTTTCAGGTCTCCACAATTTATCCTTGTTACCGGGATTCATGTTTTTCTTTGCAGCTTCGTCCAATATCGATTCACCTGAGTAGTTATTTTGATTCAAAGCCGCCTCACTTTTGTTTAGGTATGTGTTCCATAAATTAATCAAGTTAAGACTAGCTAACTCTCAATCAGCCATTGTTCCACATCACAACCAGTTGGAGCACCCAGCTGCATCCGAACCAGCAGACCCACCTGTCTCCCTCTGGGCCAGGCAGGGGGATTGGGGAATAGCGCTCTATGTTTTACCTCCATTGATCATCAGTCATTCTGTGCATGGATTTACCTGGATCCAGGAATGAAATGTTTAAGCCCTACTACACACAAACATGTACACACACACACACACACACACACACACACACACACACACACACACACACACACACACACACACACACACACACACACACACACACACACACACACACACACACAGAGAGAGAAAGACAATCCCCAGGGGAGACACAGAGTTTGTTGTTACACATGGTTCAGTAAAAAAAAGGAGTCTCTTCAATTTTTCATGTTCGTTATGTTAAAATACAATTCTATGGTTATGGGTCTAATTGGTATTCTGTGAGAACATTTAGCTGTATTTGCATAAACAGTTCCCAATAATTCATTTGGCAGTTAAAACTTGGAGAGCCAGATGACGAGCAATCGATGTGAGATGAATTATTGTTACAGTTTATGGTGTGAGTTCCTGGTGATTATGTAACTCCAGTGGTATTTGGTGGGAAGAAGCGGTCCAGGCCTGCATTCTAAGCACACACCCAGTTCCCACAGCAAGATACAGCACTATATTTACACAGAACCAGCTCTGAGATGAGCAATGCACGAGTCCTCATAACCAGCTTGCATTGACATTTAACCTCAATTTGATATCATAACATACAGGAAGTTTACTTTGAACTGTTTGTAATATTATTCAAGATCATTGGCAAGCTGCTCACTCCAGTTGCTTGGATGTATCTCTATGATGTCTATATGGCAGATGCTTGAAATAAAGATCATGACATGAAGCAACAAGATCATTCACTTGAGTTTTCTAGCGGTCATACTGGAGTTCATTCAGGAACAACATCTACCCACTCTGCAAAAAATCTACATGGAAAACTGATTTGAAAAAAGTAATAAAAATAAGGGAATTTTGGCTTTTTTCACACAACTTTTAACCTAAATCCAATGACATGGTGACACGTTTTGTTGATTTCACGTTGAATTCACTTTAGTTGACAACTCAACCAAATGTAAATCAAAACTAAACTTTGAGCTGACGTCTGTGCCCAGTGGGTACTCTGCAAAACTACTTATGCAAGCAAGATATCATCATTGCGCTCTTGAACACAGCCCTAATCGATTACCTCTGAATATCTTAGTGTGAGGTTAGAGTAGCCTTGTCATTGAGTCACATTCACTCGCTGACCAAAAGACAATGCACAAATACTGTCAGGGTGGCTGTGGAATAAACCTCTGATGTGGGGAATATTTGAGTAGACTCTGATGAAACCTAAAAACGGTTGTGTAAACACAGAGAGGATTTCAGCTTGATTGGCTGTTTCACCGTCCTGTCTGTCTGTCTGTCTGTCTGTCTGTCTGTCTGTCTGTCTGTCTGTCTGTCTGTCTGTCACACTGGCTCTGGCCTTGGCACAGACAGCTAAAGTCAGCTGTGAGTCACCACTCTGCTCTCCTTTTTCAGGTCACATTATTGCTTTTAATAGAGGTGTCTTAATTGGAGAGGGCAATTAAATAGCACTCTGTGACACCCCCTACTCCCACGCAGCTTACTTGGCCTTCCATTCAGCTCCAGGGAATCTGTCTCTCTGTCTCTGTCTCTGTCTCTGTCTCTCTCTCTCTCTCTCTCTCTCTCTCTCTCTCTCTCTCTCTCTCTCTCTCTCTCTCTCTCTCTCTCTCTCTCTCTCTCTCTCTCTCACACTTACTCACACTCTGAGTCTCCTATCTCACTCATACAAACACCCTGATACTCACTACATATCAGATTCATAATATCTATCTACTCTCTCGCCCTTCCCCTCTGCAATGCATTCTTTAAACAGCAGTGAGGGTAAGGGGTCTGAAAGAGCCTCTGTGTGTTTTTATGTGTCAGGCTGGCGACTTGCATCTAATCCCAGTAGTCTCGCCTCTGCCTGTGGCCAGTGTGAAGAGACAGAGACAGCTGCCTGTTGACAGCCTGCCTGCACGGCTGCCTGCTGACAGCCTGCCTACATAGCTGCCTGCCTACACGGGGAAAGTGCTCCAGTCAGCCCTGCACTGTGCTTTACTGGGGGTTAGGCTTGGCATGGTAAGGCAGTGGTTCTACTCTTTGCAATAAATAAACTTTTTTTTAAATTCCATTTGTCCTCTAAATATTCCTGAATCTCCTCTCTGCATTGGTAAGGCATTGGTTCCAAACTCCAGTCCTTGAGTACCCCCAACAGTTCACATTTTTATTGTAGCCCCGGACAAGCACACCTGATTCAACTCGTCAACTAATCACCAGTCCCTCCAATGAGTTGAATCAGGTGTTTTTTGTCCAGGGCTACAACAAAAATGTGTGCTGTTGGGGGTACATGAGGACTGGAGTTGGGAACCACTCTGGTAAGGTACAGAATGTGAGGGATTCCTATTACAGGCACTGCTGATTGGTTGATTCAGCAGCCTGTTTAAGTGACCTTTATCCACGGGTTAAAATATTTTCCATAGGTTCATTTTTGTTGTAAGTCATTCTTACAAATACATTTTTGTTATACTATCTATATTATTTATTATTTAATCATTCATCCAACATGCTTTAATGACTTCAGTAACTTACAATGGTAGGGGATCGTTTGTTTTTTAATAATTACTAATGGTATTTCCACACACGTACAGGCTGACCAGAAGTATAATAGCCTACTGAACATGAGACTGTGACAGCACACCACAGTTTAGGCACTCAGTTTACCTGACTGTGCTTCATTTTAAACAATAGTTAATTGTGTGACAAATCAAACTAAGCCAAGCAGTTCTACCCTGTCAGATGTTATACTTGGAGACAACCCCGGAGCCTTTATGCATTCCCAAAGCTATGCCTTCCGATGCACTGTGCAACCCAGACTCTCCAAGCAGTCCACACTTGCCGAGTCTGACAATTTGAAGCCACGCCCAGATGCAATGTTGGTCTCATATTGCTAAGGTCTGGTTCATTTAGGCAAGAACCATCTACTGGTGAGCATTTGTAAAGACAATGTGGTGGTCTCAGTGGTAGTCTGTATTAGGACATGCACGACCGACTGATAAACGGTTATATTCCACTGTCAATACAACAGACAGTAATCAATGATGACATGCACAAACTAAATGGACTCTCATGTAGAGCATTTTCACACTGAAGATTCAAACTAACATGGGTTCTATTATCTGTGCCTGCACAAGGCACAGTCTCCACTCCCTCCTCAAAGCAGCCAATATCCAATTGGTAGTTACAGTTTTGTTTTTTATTTTTTATTTTTTTATTTAACCTTTATTTAACCAGGTAAGCTAGTTGAGAACAAGTTCTCATTTACAACTGCGACCTGGCCAAGATAAAGCAAAGTAGTGCGACAGAAACAACAACACAGTTACACATGGAAAAAACAAGCGTACAGTCAATTACACAATAGGAAAAAAATAACGTTTATATACAGTGTGTGCAAATGGCATGAGGAGATATGGCAATAAATTGGCCATAGTAGCAAAGTAATTACAATTTAGCAGATTAACACTGGAGTGATTGATGAGCAGATGATGATGTGTAAGTAGTGATACTGGTGTGCAAAAGAGCAGCAAAGTAAATAAAAACAATATGGGGATGAGGTGGGTAGATTGGGTGGGTTATTTGCAGATGGACTATGTACATCACTATATACATGCAGCGATCGGTTAGCTGCTCAGATAGCTGATGTTTAAAGTTAGTTAGGGAAATGTAAGTCTCCAGCTTCAGAGATTTTTGCAATTCTTCCCAGTCACTGGCAGCAGAGAACTAGAAGGAAATGCGGCCAAAGGAGGTGTTGCTTTGGCTTTGGGGATGACCAGTGAGATATACTGTACCTGCTGGAGCGCATGCTACGGTTGGGTGTTGTTATCGTGACCAGTGAGCTGAGATAAGGCGGAGCTTTACCTAGCATAGACTTATATATGACCTGGAGCCAATGGGTCTGGCGACGAATATGTAGCGAGGGCCAGCCGACTAGAGCATACAGGTCGCAGTGGTGGGTGGTATAAGGTGCTTTGGTAGCAAAACAGATGGCACTGTGATAGACTGCATCCAATTTGCTGAGTAGAGTATTGGAAGCTATTTTGTAGATGACATCGCCAAAGTCGAGGATTGGTAGAATAGTCCGTTTTACTAGGGTAAGTTTGGCGGCGTCAGTGAAGGAGGCTATGTTGCGAAATAGAAAGCCGATTCTAGATTTGATTTTGGATTGGAGATGTTTGATATGAGTCTGGAAGGTGAGTTTACAGAGTCTGTAAGGAGAGTCTACGAAGTAGTTGGTGAACTAGACGAGGCAGTCATTTGAGAAACCAAGGCTATTGAGTCTGCCGATAAGAATACGGTGATTGACAGAGTCGAAAGCCTTGGCCAGGTCGATGAAGATGGCTGCACAGTACTGTCTTTTATCGATGGAGGTTATGATATCGTTTAGTACCTTGAGCGTGGCTGAGGTGCACCCATGACCAGCTCGGAAACTGGATTGCACAGCGGAGAAAGTATGGTGGGATTCGAAATGGTCAGTGATCTGTTTATTAACTTGGCTTTCAAAGACTTTGGAAAGGCAGGGCAGGATGGATATAGGTCTGTAACAATTTGGGTCTAGAATGTCACCCCCTTTGAAGAGGGGGATGACCGCGGCAGCTTTGCAATCTGTAGGGATCTCGGACGAAATTAAAGAGAGGTTGAACAGACTGGTAATAGGGGTTGCAACAATGGCGGCGGATAATTTTAGAAACAGAGGGTCCAGATTGTCTAGCCCAGCTGATTTGTATTGGTCCAGGTTTTGCCGCTCTTTCAGAACATCTGCTATCTGGATTTGGGTAAAGGAGAAGCTGTGGAGGCTCGGGCAAGTAGCTGCAAGGGGTGCGGAGCTGTTGGCCGGGGTTGGGGTAGCCAGGAGGAAAGCATGGCCAGCCATAGAGAAATGCTTTTTGAAATTTTAGATTATCATGGATTTATCGTTGGTGACCGTGTCGCCTAGCCTCAGTGCAGTGGGCAGCTGGGAGGAGGTGCTCTTGTTCTTCATGGACTAAACACTGTCTCAAATTTTGGGGGAGTTAGAGCTACAGGATGCAAATTTCTGTTTGAAAAAGCTAGCCTTTGCTTTCCTGACTGACTGTGTGTATTGTTTCCTGACTTCCCTGAAAAGTTGCATGTCGTGGGGACTATTCGATGCTATTGCAGTCTGCCATAGGATGTTTTTGTGCTGGTCAAGTCAGGTCTGGAGTGAACCAAGGGCTATATCTGTTCTTAGTTCTACATTTTTTGAAAGGGGCATGCTTATTTAAGATGGTGAGGAAATTACTTTTACCTAACAGAATGAACTATGAAGATAGATGGGGGGCAATCAATTCACATATGGTGTCCAGGGCACAGCTGGGAGCTGAGGGGGGTCTATAACAGGCGGCAACATTGAGAAACTTATTTCTGGAGAGATTAATTTTTTTAATTAGAAGCTCAAACTGTTTGGGCATAGACCTGGAAAGTATGACAGAACTTTGCAAGCTATCTATGCAGTAGATTGCAACTCCTCCCCCTTTGGCAGTTCTATCTTGACGGAAAATGTTGTAGTTGGGTATGGAAATCTCAGAATTTTTGGTGGTCTTCCTAAGCCAGGATTCAGACACGGCAAGGACATCAGGGTTGGTGGAGTGTGCTAAAGCAGTGAGTAAAACAAACTTAGGGAGGAGGCTTCTGATGTTAACATGCATGAAACCAAGGCTTTTTCGATTACAGAAGTCAACAAATGAGAGTGCCTGGGGACACGCAGGGCCTGGGTTAGCCTCCACATCATCCGAGTAGGATGAGGGTACGGCTAAAGGCTAGCAAAATTTGTCATCTAGTGCGTTGGGGACAGAGAATAGAAGGAGCAGATTTCTGGGCATGGTAGAATAGATTCAGGGCATGATGTGCAGACAGGGGTATGGTGGGGTGCAGGTACAGTGGAGTTAAGCCCAGGCACTGAGTGATGATAAGAGAGGTTGCATCTCTGGACATGCTGGTTATACTGGGTAAGTTCACCGCATGTGTGGGAGGTGGGACAAAGGAGGTATCTAAGGCATGTACAGTGGGACTAGGGTCTCCGCAGTAAACTAAAACAATGATAATGATCCTAAACAACAGTATACAAGGCATATTGACATTTGAGAGAGACATAAAGCGAGACATAAAGCAAACACAGGTGTTGATTGGGAGAGCTAGCTAAGTCAACAACGGGTAAGACCACAACAGCTAATCAGCTAAGTCAACAACAACAGGTAAAATGGGGATGAATGGGCAGAGAGGATCGGTTAACTACACACAGGGCCTGAGTTCGGGACTAGGGCCGACAGATAAACAAAGGTAAACAAAGTGGAGTACCGTGATAAATGAACAGTCCAGCAGGCATCAGCTATATAGCAAAGTGATCATAGGGTCCAGTGTACAGCAATAGATTAAACAGGGAAGCCGCTAGGTAGTCGTTACTACGCTAGCACGCGGGAGACACGGCGTTTAAAGTTAGCAGTCCGGGGTAAGTAGAAGCGTCTGCTCCGTCGTCCGGCAAAGGCCGGTTGAAGGCACAGCTGATGGAATTACGTCTACAGACCAGTTGTGGTGGTACTGGGCTCCGTGTCGACGAAGGGACTGGGCCAGATGGCGAAAGAGGTATTGTAGTTGTGGTAATTTCGTTTGCTAGCCGGGAAATGCGCCTGGCTCAGGACTAGCTTCGGGGCTGGGTCACTCAGTGGCAGCTAGCTAGCTGTGATGATCAATGGTCCAGGGTTTACGGCAGGAATCTGGCGTTGTAGTGGAGAAAAACAGTCCGAGGCTGGCAGGTATTATCCAGGCTAAAAAAACGGCTGGTGCCTGAGCAGAGGGTAAAGGCCGCTAGCAGTGGCTAACAATGACTAAATAGCTAGTAACTTAGCTAATTAGCTGGCTACCATCTGATGAAAGTTTTAGCTATAGGGTTTTAAAAAATAGCGGATTCGTGTCACATTGAGTGAGGCGGGTTACCAGAAGGTATATTTAATAAAAAAAATTGAAAAAGAGATACATTGGGATATATACAAAAAATACAAAAAGTAAACGAGAGGACAACAAACCACGTCTTCACTGCTACGCCATCTTGGATTCATTCGTCCCATCGCTGCAACTCCCCTACGGACTTGGGAGAGGCAAAGGTCGAGAGCCATACGTCCTCTGAAACACGACCCTGCCAAACCGCACTGCTCCTTGACACACTGCTCACTTAACCCGGAAGCCAGCTGCACCAATGTGTCGGAGGAAACACCGTCCAGCTGGCAACCAAAGTCAGCTTGCAGGCGCCCGACCCACCATAAGGAGTCGCTAGAGTCCGATGGTACAAGGAAATCCCGGCCGGCCAAACCCTGCCCTATCCCGGACAACGCAGGGCCAATTGTGCGCCGCCTAATGGGTCTCCCGGTCACGGCCGGCTGTAACACAGCCTGGAATCGAACCTGAGTCTGTGGTGACAGCTGCGCCACTCGGCAGGCCCCCATTAACTCATTGTTATGGATGTATCCAAATAAATGTCATTAGAAAACAGCTTAAACAAATGAAAATGCAGAAATGTTGCTGTTATTCTGGCTGAATTTTTTGATGTGACTGTAAGTTAGTCATAGTTGGCTAGCTAGTAAGCAAGGGACCAGAGTGTTGCCAGCCAGTATGGCAATGGAACATTTAGAACAAACGACTGGGTCGCGTCCATAGATACAAAAGATTGAACGTGTCAGGACTATATCTTGTGGAAGGATGAAATAGTATGAATAAATTAATCAAAACAACGTTTTAAATGAAAATATGTCAATAATTTTTTGAATATGTTGGTAACCCGTTGTATAAAAGTGATAACGCCCTCGAAGCCGGTGTTTGGGGGATATATTGGCACGGTTTGCAGGCCCTGGACTTCGTCTTGGGCCTAACAACACCTGTGCAAAAATATCCTTCAAACACAAGCTTCTCGGGCATTATCACTTAAGTAAAACATGAAGACCTACTCTTCCTGGCTGTGACCGATGGTGGGATGTGTTCTCTATTCAGATGTATTTTTTAGATGTTCCTTGTGTGTCAATCAGTGGTGGCTGGTGGCACTTTAAATGGGGAGGACAGGCTCATGGTAGTGGCTGAAACGGAATAAATGGGATGGTATCAAACACCTGGTTTTCCATGAGTTTGATACCATTCAATTCACTCCATTCCGGCCATTATTATGAGCCGTCCTCCCCTCACCAGCCTCCTCTGACGTCAAGCCGAGATTGCACCAAAGTGGGTTGCAGTCCATCACACTTTTGATACTGAGGCAGCCTCTCAGAATAATTACAGAGTGACCAATCAAGATGCTGAACTGTAGATGCTCCTGTTGCTCCTCAAACCATACCACTGAGGGATGGGGAGGTATTATGAGTACACACGTCATAAGGAAATGTTATTTTATTATTATTTTCTAGAGGATAGTCAGAATACTCTGGAGATATTACACAGTGTGGTCTCATAAAAGATATTGTATCTCGTATAGACATCAGCTTTCTATTAAACGCCTAGTTGGTGCTTAGCCAATAGTAATAGGTAATAACTCAGATAATTGTGCAGGTTCAGTGTCCTGTAGGTATGACAATACAACAACAAAGGTCCAACTATGTATTCAAATCAAACATATTCAATCAAAAACAATACTTAAAAAATCTTCTCAAAAGTTTTACCAAATGGTTGTCTCAGTGTCCCTGGTGGCTGATGATGAATCGTACTCTATACACCCTCTATTTCACTGTTTGAGCATGAACATTAGAGAAACATCAGCTATGAATTAAACAGCACTGACGAAAATGTGGACTCGATGATACTCAGCCAAGCACAGACTGAATGTTAAATCATAGCCCTAGAGGCTTTGTAAGTAGTGCGTAAAATATGTCAAAAATAATGTTTCAGACATGGATTCATTTGCATTCATATGCATGGTCATTAATATCATTTTGATCTGTAGACACAGAGGGGGGAAATAGACTTCAAACCACAGGACGTCGATGACATATGGTGTGTCTTATCTTGTTTTCCCATAGCCCTCTTTTCTTTCATCTGACTTCCTTTCTTTAGTTACTTACAACCTAAAATTGTTCTTAGTCCGTGTTTAGCCTGTTACCATATTTCCTTGCACCAAGGTTTGTTTGCAATGCCATTGCTAGTGGTGTCTGCCTGGTGGTCACCCCTCTCATCCTGTCAGGCCTGCTCTAGCAACAACACCGTCCACTGTCCACCAGCAAACAGCCAGCCCAAGGCAGCAGGACATGCAGCACAGTAATGTGGAATAATAAACTGAACTGGCTGGCTGACATTCCAAATTCTCACTTCTGCAGTTATCTGCCCAAGGCCGCAGCAGCCAATTGAAAGAAATCTAATTAAATCAAACAAATTAAATGACTGCCTAAATTAGCCAATGTTGCTGTGTACACGCAGTCATAAACTTAAAACAAGAACAGAGAGATCTCGTCATCACTCAGATGTGTGTGTGTGTGTGTGTGTGTGTGTGTGTGTGTGTGTGTGTGTGTGTGTGTGTGTGTGTGTGTGTGTGTGTGTGTGTGTGTGTGTGTGTGCGTGCGTGCGTGCGTGCGTGCGTGCGTGCGTGCGTGCGTGCGTGCGTGCGTGCGTGCGTGCGTGCGTGTGTGTCGAGGCTCCTGGGGGCATTGGTGTTCGATCTGGGTCCAGACAGCAGGGTGAGTTACTCTCTGCTGACGCGTTGTGGGGTACAAGTGCAGTGTTAATCGTTTGGCTGGCAGTCCCTGGGCTGCCAAGAGCAGGTCATCTGGGTTCAGACCCTGTTATACAGCAGGGAAACCAACCACACACTGACTAGTCAGACTGAATTTGCTCCAATAAATACTTGTGGAGGCTTTGCATCGCTTGTGGGCATCGGAATGCATTTCCATATTAAGAGATTAAAATTAATTGAATTGTAATCGCAAATAAAGCCTATGCTGTCCGTACCCTGCCACCACCACAAACCAGGCTGGCACCCTGCCTTAGTCTTTTTATGAAAGAGACTGACAGCTAAAACTCACATATTTATGTGTGGGGAAATATGACTTGTTTGGTTTCTGTGTACTTGATGTACACTGAGTGTACAAGACATTAAGAATACCTTCCTAACATTGAGATGCACCCTCTTTTGCTCTCAGAACAGCCTCAATTCATCAGGACATGGACTCTACAAGGGGTCGAAAGCGTTCCACAGGGATGCTGGCTCATGTTGACTTCAATGCTTCCCACAGTTGTGTCAAGTTGGCTGGATGTCCTTTGGGTGGTGGACCATTTCTGGTACACATTGGAAACTGTTGAGTGTGGAAACACCAGCTGCGTTGCAGTTCTTGACACATTCAAATTGGTGCACCTGGCACCTACTACCATACCCCGTACAAGGCACCTAAATCTTTTGTCTTGCCCATTCACCCTCTGAATGGCACACATACACAATACATGTCTCAATTGTCGCAAAGCTTAAAAATCCTTATTTAACCTGTCTCTTCCCCTTCATCTACACTGATTGAAGTAGATTTTACAGGTGACATCAATAAGGGATCATTTCCAGCGCTTCCAACTGAATTCACCCTGTCAGTGTACAGTATAGTGAGAAGATAGCTGTGAGATGTGCTCTGACCTGAGGATAGGTAAAGGATAAAATAATGCAGAGCTATTTTGATTAGTTTGTAATGAAATCTTAGCTGTGAAAATGGAAGGTGAATGAGAAAAATAATTCAAAGAGGAAAGAGAGACAGCACAACATGATGCAAGATTGTCATTATGCAAGATTCTGGGAGAGAATCTGGGCTCAACTAGTGCTGCCTGGTCCTCAACCACAAGGCCAGCCCTCCACAGCCCCTCCCCTCACACCAGGACCAACCACCCTGGGCTCAACATGTTTCCTCATTACCAGTCTAGAGTCATCAGGAGCTGGGAAGGACTGAACTTTCCACTGAAATGTCAGTCAGTCTCTATAGACCTCAAGAGCCTACAGAGGATTCATGCACTCCGTCAACTGTAAAGATATTCAGATATATGTCCCTCTAGCGATTCCTGTGTATTGTCTATCATAATTTCTCCTGTAAAGCAACAATCATCTGTTATTTTTTACCACAAATGTGAGTTGGGTTGCAGTCATGAGATGTATTACATAGGAGCCTTCTATCCATGCCACTGAGTCCGCTGAGAAAGAGAACACATTCCTTAGACCCTTAGTTTAGCCAGCAGCATACCACCCTGCATCCCATTGCTGGCTTGCCTCTGAAGCTAAACTGGGTTGGTCATGGTCAGTTCCTGGATGGAAGACCAGATGATGCTGGAAGTGGTGTTAAAGGGCCAGTAGGAGGCACTCTTTCCTCTGGTCTTAAAAAGTATATCCCAATTCCCCAGGGCAGTGATTGGGGATGTTTCCCTGTGCAGGGTGCTGTCTTTCGGATGGGACATTATGCAGGTGACCTGACTCTCTGTGGTCACTAACGATACCATGACACTTATCGTAAGAGTAGGGGTGTTAACCCTGGTGTCCTGGCTAAATTCTCAGTCTGTCCCTCACACCATCATGGCCACCTAATCATCCCCAGCTTTCAATTGGCTCATTCATCCTTCCTCTCCCCTGTAGCTATTCCCCAGGTTGTTGCTGTAAATGAGAATGTCTTCTCAGTCAATTTACCTGGTAAAATAAGGGTTAGTCAATAGTTTGTACACACCTACTCATTCAATGGTATTTCTTTATTTTTACTATGTTCTACATTGTAAATGAATAGTGAAGACATCAACACTACGAAATAACACACAGGGGAATCATGTAGTAACCAAAAAAGTGTTAAACAAATCTAAATATATTTTAGATTTTAGATTCTTCAAAGTAGCCATCCTTTGCCTTGATGACAGTTTTGCACACTCTTGGCATTTTCTCTACCAGCTTCACCTGGAATGCTTTTCCAACAGTCTTGAAAGAGTTCCCACATATGCTCAGCACTTGTTGGGTGCTTTTGCTTTACTCTGCGGTCCAACTCATCCTAAACCATCTCAATTGGGTTGAGGTCGGGTGATTGTGGAGGCCAGGTCATCTGATGCAGCACTTCATCACTCTCCTTCTTGGTCAAATAGCCCTTACAAAGCCCAAATCAAATCAAATCAAATGTTATTGGTCACATACACATGGTTAGCAGATGTTAATGCGAGTGTAGCGAAATGCTTGCACTTCTAGTTCCGACTCTGCAGTAACATCTAACAAGGAATCTAACAAATTCACAACAACTACCTTATACACACAAATACACATAAATGTAAAAGGATGAATAAGAATATGTACATATAAATATATGACTTGATATGGAGCGATGGCGTGCAGCATAGGCAAGATGCATTAGATGGTGTAGAATACAATATGTACATATGAGATGAGTAATGTAGGATATGTAAACATTATTAAAGTGTCGTTATTTAAAGTGACTAGTGATACCTATATGTAAACATTATTAAAGTGGCATTATTTAAAGTGACTAGTGATACCTTTATTAAGTACATTTATTTAAAACCTCTACCACTTCTCTCTCCCAGATCCGGGATCCTCCTCATCAAAAAAGCTGACTAGCATAGCCTAGCCTAACGGGACAGGGATATCATATAATATAATTTTCATGAAATCACAAGTCCAATACAGCAAATGAAAGATAAACAGCTTGTGAATCCAGCCATCATTTCTGATTTTTAAAATGTTTTACAGCGAAAACACAATATGTATTTCTATTAGCTAACCACAATAGCCAAACACACAACCGCATATTTTCACCATGTTTCTACCGCATAGGTAGCTTTCACAAAACCGACAAAATAGAGATAAAATTAGTCACTAACCAAGAAACAACTTCATCAGATGACAGTCTTATAACATGTTATACAATACATTTATGTTTTGTTCGAAAATGTGCATATTTGAGGTATAAATCATAGTTTTACTTTGCAGCTACCATCAAAAATATCACCAAAGCAGCCAGAATAATTACAGAGAGCAACGTGAAATACCTAAATACTCATCATAAAACATTTATGAAAAATACATGATGTACATCAAATGAAAGATAAACATCTTGTGAATCCAGCCAATATTTCCGATTTTTTTACCACAATAGCCAAACACACAAACGCATTTATTCACCGCAAAAGGCAGCTTTCGCAAAAAACAGCAAAAGATATACAATTAATCACTAACCTTGAACAAATTCATCAGATGACAGTCTTATAACATCATGCTATACAATACAATTATGTTTTGTTCGAAAATGTGCATATTTAGAGCTACAAATCCTGATTATACATTGTGAATACGTAGCATCGATTCACCAGAATCTCCAGAGATATTTTGGACACTCACCTAATCTGACCAAAGAACTCATCATAAACTTTACATAAAAATACTTGTTGTACAGCAAATGAAAGATACACTGGTTCTTAATGCAACCGCTGTGTTAGATTTTTTAAAATAACTTTACCATAACATACAGCTTGGGTTATTGCGAGACAGCGCTCACCAAAACGGAGGAGAATAGGACTCAACATTTTACACAGAAATACGAAATAACATCATAAATGTTTTCTTACTTTTGTTAAGCTTCCATCAGAATGTTGTACAAGGAGTCCTTGGTCCAGAATAAATCGTTGTTTGGTTTTAGAATGTCCATTTCTTCTGTCGAATTAGCAACCTTGGCTAGCCATGTCCATCAACTCTTGGCGCAAAGAATGGAAAATTCCAAAAGTCCCAATAAATGTAGAATAAACTGATAAAACTCGGTTGAAAAAACCTACTTTATGATGTTATTATCACATGTATTGAATAAAATCAGAGCCGGAGATATTCGCCGTGTATACGTAACGCTTTTCAGAAGCCAATGTCGAGCTCCGCGGTGCGCCTTGGTAGACAAAGAAAATTCCTGACCTGCCACTCCAAAAGCTCTTGTTCGGCCTCAGATCAAGCTAGACACCCCATTCCACCTTCCACTGCCTGTTGACATCTAGTGGAAGTTGTATGAAGTGCATGCATATCGATAAATATAAGGCAATTGAATAGGCAGGCCCTGAAACAGAGCCTCGTTTTCAGATTTTTCACTTCCTGCATGGAAGTTTGCTGCAAAATGAGTTCTGTTTTACTCACAGACATAATTCAAACAGTTTTAGAAACTTCTGAGTGTTTTCTATTCAATAGTAATACTAATATGCATATTGTATGATCTAGAAAAGAGTACGAGGCCGTTTCATTTGGGCACGATTTTTTCCAAAGTGAAAACAGCTCCCCCCTATTGACAATAAGTTTTTAAGTGGCCAGAGATTTGAGTCTGTATGTTGGCAGCAGCCTCTCTATGTTAGGGGTGGCAGTCTAATGGCCTTAAGATAGAAGCTGTTTTTCAGTCTCTCGGTCCCAGCTTTGATGCACCTGTACTGACCTCGCCTTCTGGATGATAGCGGGGTGAACAGGCAGTGGCTCTGTTGGTTGTTGTCCTTGATGATCTTTTTGGCCTTCCTGTGACATCGGGCGGTGTAGGTGTCCTGGAGGGCAGGTAGCTTGCCCCCGGTGATGCATTGTGCAGACTGCACTACCCTCTAGAGAGCTTTCGGTTGGGGCGGTGCAATTGCCCGACAGGATGCTCCCGATTGTGCATCTGTAAAAGTTTGTGAGCGTTTTAGATGACAAGCCACATTTCTTCAGCCTCCTGAGGTTGAAGAGGTGCTGTTGTGCCTTCTTCACCATGTTGTCTGTGTGGGTGGACCATTTCAGTTTGTCCGTGATGTGTACAGAGAGGAACTTAAAACTTTCCACCTTCTCCACTGCTGTCCCGTTGATGTGGATAGGGGGTGCTAAGTCTGCTTTTCCTGAAGTCCACAATCATCTCATTTGTTTTGTTGAAATTGAGTGAGAGGTTTTTTCCTGACACCACACCTCCTCCCTGTAGGCCGTCTCGTCATTGTTGGTAATCAGGCATACAACTGTAGTGTCGTCTGCAAACTTGATGATTGAGTTGGAAGCGTGCATGGCCACACAGTCATGGGTGAACAGGGAGTACAGGAGAGAGCTGAGAACGCACCCTTGTGGGTACCCAGTGTTGAGGATCAGCGGGGTGGAGATGTTGTTTCCTACCTTCAACACCTGGGGGTGGCCCGTCAGAAAGTCCAGGACCCAGTTGCACAGGGCGGGGTCGAGACCCAGGGTCTTGGGCTTAGTGATGAGTTTGGAGAGTATTATGGTGTTAAATGCTGAGCTGTAGTCAATGAACAACATTCTTACATAGGTATTCCTCTTGTCCAGATGGGATTGTGCAGTGTGCAGTGTGATGGTGATTGCATCGTCAGTGGACCTATTGGGGCGGTAAGCAAATTGAAGTGGGTTTAGGATATCCGGTAGGGGGATGGTGAATTATTTCCTTGACTAGTCTCTCAAAGCACTTAATGATGACAGAAGTGAGTGCAATGGGGCGATAGTAATTTTGTTCAGTTACCTTAGCTTTCTTGGGAACAGGAACAATGGTGGCCATCTTGAAGCATGTGGGTACAACAGACTGGGATAGGGATTGGTTGAATATGTCCGTAAACACACCAGTCACCTGGTCTGCGCATACTCTGAGGACACGGCTAGGGATGCCGTCTGGATCGGCAGCCTTACGAGGTTTAACACGTTTAAATGTTTTACTCACGTTTGCCATGGAGAAGGAGAGCCCGCAGGTTTTGGTAGCGGGCTGTGTCAGTGGCACTGTATTGTCCTCAAAGCGAGCAAAGAAGTTGTTTAATTTGTTTGGGAGCAAGACGTGGATGTCCGCAACGGGGCTGGTTTTCTTTTTGTAATTCGTGATTGACTGTAGACCCTGCCACATACATCTCGTGTTTGCGACTCTACTTTGTCTCTATACTGACGCTTCGATTGTTTGATTGCCTTGCAGAGGGATATACTGTTTGTATTCGATCATGTTTCCGGTCGCTTTGCCATGATTAAAAGCGGTGGTTCGCGCTTTCAGTTTTGTGCGAATGCTGCCATCAATCCACTGTTTCTAGTTAGGGACTATTTTAATAGTCACAGAGGGTATGACATCTCCGATGCATTTGCTAATAAACTCGCTCACCGAGTCAGCGTATACATCAATGTTGTTGTCTGAGGCTATCCGGAACATATCCCAGTCCCCGCAATCTTGAAGCGTGGAATCGAAATTAGTCAGAACAGCGTTGTATTGACCTGAGCATGGGCGTTTCCTGTTTAGTTTCTGTCTATAGGCTGGGTGCAACAAAATGGAGTCATGGTGAGACTTGCCGAAGACAGGGCGGGGAGGTCTTTGTATGCATCGCGGAAGTTCGAGTAGCAATGATCCAGAATACTACCAGTTTGAGTCGCGCATTCGATATGCTGATAGAATTTAGGAAGAATTGTTCTTAGGTTAGCTTTGTTAAAATCCCCAGATACAATAAATGCAGCCTCAGGATGAATGATTTCCAGTTTACATAGAGTCCAGCGAAGTTCTTTTAGGGCTGACAAGGGATCTGCTTGGGGGGGATATACACGGCTGTGACTATAATCAAAGAGAATTCTCTTGGAAGATAATATGGTCGGCATTTGATTGTAAGGTACGTGTGCATAGCCCGGTGCATTCCAGCTCCTCGTATCGGCCGGGCTAGAGTGGGCATCGAGCCAGGTGTCATGAAGCCGGCTCAGCGCATCTGGTCTCCAGTGCGTCTCCTCGGGCCGGTGTACATGGCACCAGCCTTACGCATGGTGTCCCCGGTTCGCCAGCACAGCCCAGTGCAGGCTATTCCACCTCACAGCACTGGCCTGGCTACGGGGAGCATTCAACCAGGTAGGGTTGGGCAGGCTCGGTGCTCGAGACCTCCTGTGCGCCTTCACGGTCCGGTCTATCCGGTGCCACCTCCTCGCACCAGCCCAGTACCACCAGTGCCAACACCACGCACCAGGCTTCTTGTGCGTCTCCAGAGACCAGTATGCCCTGTTCCTGCTCCCCACACTCGCCCAGTGGTGCGTGTCCCCAGTCCGGTACCACCAGTTCCGGCACCACGCACAAGCCTACTGTGCATCTCCAGGGTCCAGTATGCCCTGTTCCTGCGCCCCACACTCGCCCAGTGGTGCGTGTCCCCAGTCCGGTACCACCAGTTCCGGCACCACGCACTAAGCCTACTGTGCGTCTCCAGGGTCCAGTATGCCCTGGTCCTGCTCCCCGCACTCGTGCAGAGGTGCGTGTCCCCAGCCCGGTACCACCAGTTCCAGCACCACGCACTAATCCTACTGTGCGTCTCCAGGGTCCAGCATGCCCTGTTCCTGCTCCCCGCACTCGCCCAGAGGTGCGTGTCCCCAGCCCGGTACCACCAGTTCCAGCACCACACACCAGGCCTACTGTGCGCCTCAGCAGGCCAGAGCTGCCCGTCTGTCCAGCACCGCCTGAGCTGCCTGTCTGTCCAGCGCCGCCTGAGCCACCCGTCTGTCCTGAGCCATCAGAGCCGCCCGTCTGTCCTGAGCCGCTAGAGCCGCCCGCCAGTCAGGAGCCGCCAGAGCCGCCCGCCAGTCAGGAGCCGCCAGAGCCGACCGCCAGTCAGGAGCTGCCAGAGCCGCCCGCCAGTCAGGAGCCGCCAGTCAGGAGCCGCCAGAGCCGCCCGCCAGTCAGGAGCCGCCAGAGCCGCCCGCCAGTCAGGAGCCGCCAGTCAGGAGCCGCCAGAGCCGCCCGCCAGTCAGGAGCCGCCAGAGCCGCCCGCCAGTCAGGAGCTGCCAGAGCCGCCGCCAGTCAGGAGCTGCCAGAGCTGCCCTTCAGTCCGGAGCCGCCAGAGCCGCCCGCCAGTCAGGAGCTGCCAGAGCCGCCGCCAGTCAGGAGCTGCCAGAGCTGCCCTTCAGTCCGGAGCTGCCTTTCAGTCCGGAGCTGCCCCTCAGTCCGGAGCTGTCCTTCAGTCCGGAGCTGTCCTTAGTCCCGAGCTGCCCCTCAGTCATGAGCTACCCCTCAGTCATGAGCTGCCCTTCAGTCCTGAGCTACCTCTCAGTCCTGAGCTACCTCTCAGTCATGAGCTACCTCTCAGTCATGAGCTACCTCTCAGTCATGAGCTACCTCTCAGTCATGAGCTACCCCTCAGTCATGAGCTGCCCCTCAGTCATGAGCTGCCCCTCAGTCATGAGCTACCCCTCAGTCATGAGCTGCCCCTCAGTCCAGAGCTGCCCCTCAGTCCGGAGGAGTTTCCTCAGTCCAGCGGCGCCCCTCAGTCCAGAGGCACTCCTCAGTCCAGTGGGGCCCTATGTGTGTTTTTCTATGTTGGGGTTTTGTGTTCGGCCTGGTATGATTC
Organism: Salvelinus fontinalis; assembly: GCF_029448725.1. NCBI lineage: Eukaryota > Metazoa > Chordata > Actinopteri > Salmoniformes > Salmonidae > Salvelinus > Salvelinus fontinalis. The sequence goes on along the minus strand of NC_074666.1, from coordinate 33,300,115 downwards.
TCAATCAGAGGCAGCTGTCAATCGTTGTCCCTGATTGAGAATCATACTTAGGTAGCCTGGGTTTCACTTTTGGTTTGTATGTGTTTGTCTTCCGTGTCAGTGTTTGTCGCCACACGGTACTGTTTCGTTTGTTCATCATTTATTGTTTTGTTTAGTGTTCTGAGTTTCAATTAAAAATCATCATGAACACTTACCACGGTGCTCTTTGGTCCGATCCTTCTACCACCACACAGTGGGGGGCCGTCAGGGCCAGCAAGGCCTTCTCTGCTGGCCTAAACATCATCAGAATATATATATTTTTTAAATATATTTTCCCACAAATATGTATTAAATTATTCCCCAGAGTAAGAGTTATACTCTTCATTTCATAGCTTTCCTCTTGGTTGCACTGCTTCCAGCCCCATGTTGAGATTTGGAGGGCTGGTCTTTATGTTAGATCTTTTATCCAATCATATTCAGCCATCATGTGTTGCCAGGGGTCTAAAATCTGCCCTCAGGCCTTCAGAATCAACAGTGCGGGCGCTTGTAGCTTAAAGTGAATGGAAATGAAAATGTAGTGTCAACCAATCAGCTTTAGAGTTGGCTATTGTACGCCTGCTGGCTGGCTCTAGTGTTACACAGGAGCCAGCTAGCAGGCGTAGTGCGTGCACGTCTTTTGACTTGATTACCAATATTGAGAGGCAGGTCCTATGGGCAGGTCTATGCAGAACCTCAGAACTAGGAAACTGAATTTGATAAACTAATTAATTTGCGTACTACTAAGCTGTTTTTTCAACCCACAATGGCGAAAGGAGGAGAAGATATCGATTTGGTCGAGGATATAATTATAACGCCATTCTCAAGACGAACTTTTCAAGAAAAGTTAGACATTGTAAGGAGAGGTCGCCCGACGCCGACGCTACAAAGCCTGTCACAGGCGGAAAAGGGGTTCATTCGCCACTTTCAAAGTTCCAACTACTAGCGCTATCAATGGCTCACATGCTTCGAGAAGCACTGCAAACTGTACTGCTGGGAATCCCTATTATTTGCAAGTGATCAATTTGGTGTTTGGAGCCACACTGGCTTTGCAAACTTGAGTTGTCTAACCAAGGCAGCAACGAGACACCAAAGTACGGCTGGGCACTTACAAGCAATGGTGCTTTTGAAAACCTTTGGGGACACCCGAGTGGATCTACAGCTCAACGAACAAGCGCGCAGGGCAACGGAGCTGCACAATGAAAAGGTGAAGAAAAATAGGGAAATATTGAAAACACTCATTGATTGTGTCGTATTTTTGGGTAAACAGGAACTTTCATTTAGGGGACACGATGAAAGTGCTGACTCCACAAACAAAGGGAACTACGTGGAGCTTCTTTCTTTTCTTTCTGAAAATTCTTCCCCTGCAATTCTCTGAATAAAAATGTCAATTTCAAGGTGACGCCTGGTTATACTGCGTTTCTGTCTAAATGTATAGTCTTTAGAGCCATGGCATCATAATGATGGTAATAAGAGGTGGATTAATTCGGGTGGGACTGTGTAGGACCTCACTGAAGGCCCAGGCCCCAGGCCCACAGCACGCCACTACAGATGATCGTTACACCTCTTGTCACGTTCCTGACCTATTTTCTGTTGTTTGGTATGTGTTTAATTGGTCAGGGCGTGAGTTTTGGGTGGGTAGTCTATGTTATGTGTTTTCTATGTTGGGTTAATGGGTTGCCTGGTATGGCTCTCAATTAGAGGCAGGTGTTTGCGTTTCCTCTAATTGAGAGTCATATTAAGGTAGGTTGTTTCACATTGTTTGTTGTGGGTGGTTGTCTTCCGTGTCTGTGTATGTTGCGCCACACGGGACTGTTTCGGTATGTTTGTTCGTTCGGTTTTTGTGTAGTCTGTTTTCCCTGTTCGTGCGTTCTTCGTGTTACATGTAAGTTCTTAAGTTTAGGTCTGTTTAGTTCGTTTTGTTAGTTTGTAATCCTTCTAAGTGTTTGTTTTCGTGTTTCGTCGTTTGTTTTTTTAATAAATCATTATGTATTCACAACCCGCTGCATTTTGGTCTTCCGATCCCTCTCTCCTCTCCTCGTCCGAGGAGGAGGAGGAATATTACGACAATCGTTACACCTTTTCTGGCTGTGCCAGGTGGAGATTATAACAGAACATGGCCAAGATGTTCAAATGTTCAGAAATATATAATAATAATAATAATAATAATAATAATAATAATAATAATCACAGTAGTTGTCGAGGGTGCAACAAGTCAGCACCTCAGGAGTAAATGTCAGTTGGCTTTTCATAGCCGATCATTAAGAGTATCTCTACACCTCCTGCTGTCTCTAGAGAGTTGAAAACAGCAGGTCTGGGACAGGTAGCATGTCCGGTGAGCAGGTCAGCGTTCCATAGCCGCAGGCAGAACAGTTGAAACTGGAGCAGCAGCACGGCCAGGTGAACTGGGGACAGCAAGGGGTCATCATGCCAGGTAGTCCTGAAGCATGGTCCTAGGGCTCAAGTCCTCCGAGAGAGAAAGAGAGAATTAGAGGGAGCATACTTAAATTCACACAGGACACCGGATAAGACAGGAGAAATACTCCAGATATAACAGACTGACCCTAGCAACCCGACACATAAACTACTGCAGCATAAATACTGGAGGCTGAGACAGGAGGGGTCAGGAGACACTGTGGCCCCATCCGATGATACCCCCACCCTCGGACAGGGCCAAACAGGCAGGATATAACCCTACCCACTTTGCCAAAGCACAGCCCCCACACCACTAGAGGGATATCTCCAACCACCAACTTACCATCCTGAGACAAGGCCGAGTATAGCCCACAAGATCTCCGCCACGGCACAACCCAAGGGGGGGCGCCAACCCTTTTTGATTTGTTGAACACTTTTTGGGTTATTACATGATTCCATATGTGTAATTTCATCGTTTTTTTTATCTCTTCACTGTTATTCTACAATGTAGAAAATAGTAAAAATAAAGAGAAACCCTTGAATGAGTAGGTGTGTCCAAACTTTTGACTGGTATTGTAGGTTTGAGGTAGAACGTCCTTGTATGTGTGGTTGAGTGTATTTCTGTCAACCATCCTCTTTAATTGATTCATTAGTCCAAGCAGCATTGTTATGCATCACCATGATGCAGATGATGTCATTTCAGATTAGAAAGCACTGAGATCCACTGATGCAGGCTGACCGATTGACTCTCCATGGCTTTTACACCCCATGGATTTTGGAAACTTTACCTCTGAAATGGTCATTATTATTTACCATGCTTATGTTGCACTCTGAAATGTCATATTAGTCACGGTAATGTCCTTTGTAGGAAAATTAGAAAGTGTTTATTGATTACATCATACATCACTAGACTTGACCTGGTCAAAACAATTTGACATACTTCATCTGGTAAATCCCTTCCTCACAATTACAAGATGTTGCATATTACAATAAACAATTGTTAAATGGAATGGAGGTCACTCATATGGAATTGTTGTCATTTTTATTATAAATATAGAATTGATTTATTATGATTAAGTTTTGTTTGAACAAAAAGGCCCATGATTATGTAGTTATTACACTATGATAATGATGGAAGACTCTTATAGGAAATTGCTACACCATCATGTTTTTGGAGTATGACAAAACTTTGTTTCGGGTAGGGTTGAAATACATTCCCTGGTTTTCCGGATGATTGCTGAAATTAAGAGGGAATAAGCAGGAAATGGAATCCGCCTTCCTGGATTTCTAGAAAACCTGGACATTTCTGGAAAGTTACCATAATTTTGCCACCCTAGTCTCGGGTAATTGCGCTTCTCAATATGTCTACCGAATCACATTGCATACACGCCATTAACAAAATAGACCTATGGGGTAACATTCCAGAAGAGAATACATTTGAACATTGATATAGGCCTAAACCTGAATGGCTGGAGCAGTGAGAGTTCCAACAGACTCAGACACCTTCTTATGGGCTGAAGGGAATGTGGAGGATTCTCTCTGAGCACTTCAGCTCACTGTCATAAACCTCTGGTTCAATCATGCTGAATTTATGAGGCCCACCACAATGCTAGCTGGTACAGTAGATAGAAATGTGGCGGTGCTGGGGCTGTGGGGGGACAAGCTCTTAACCTAACAGAGTTATGGAGCCCTGTGCTCATGACGGAGTATTGAGAGGCAGGCCTTGGTGCATCAATCAGTTTGTCGGAGTTTCCATCACATTTACCTTGCATGTCCGAACCTTACTGTCAAAGAGAATTTGGGTGCGTGCTTATGGACTAATTTACACCCAGTTTGCCATTATATAAAACCATATGGAAATGCATAGCTTGCCCAGTGTGACAATTATTTATCTTCCATGTACTTAATAAACATTGGCCCCCTCCAGGTCTCCCTTGTAAAAGAGATCTTTCGACCTCAATTGGTCAACCTGGTTTTTCAAGTTTACACTGCTCCCCATACAGAAATTTAAAAAGCAGATTGTGTCCTTTACCCCTCTGATGTTCTCCTAAAACTCAAGGAGAATTTGTTTGGTTGGCATCATATGCTCCTGCCCTTAGTTGATATAGATGTGTTTTGACATTATTTGGCCTGGTAGGTTGCCCTACAAGCAAACCCTTCGAGGCTTAGTTCCAAAATAGAGGAACCACTTTGTTTCAAAAGTTGGGGAAGTTTCCAAAATAAAAACATGAAGAGCAGAGAAGGGAAACATTAAAACATTTAGAGAACATTTGACATATTTTACAGCTTGATTCTGCTGTATATGAGTAAGATTGTACAATTCCTTCACACAATAGTAACATGTCTGTGTTTCCTGACACCAGTTCCACCCAGGATGTTGTATGCACTGGCATGGCCATTTGCTGCCTGGTTACCGTTGACAAGATCAGGAATCTGGTAAACAAAAGCAAAACATAGTTTACAGTGTATACACTTCCCTAAATGTGTCCCAAATGATACATGTGGTTTAGAGTTTATGTTTAAAAAATAGCACAGTAACACTTTACAGCTCTCTCGCACTCTCTCTTTTAGGGTTGTTGGTTCAATTCCCACGCGGGACCAGTACGAAAAAGTACATATGCACTCACTATTGTAAATCGCTCTGGATAAGAGTGTCTGCTAAATGACTAGAATGTAAAATGACTAATAATCTTCAGCTGAAAATGCAATCCCCCTGAAATTCTTAGGTTATGACTTATTACAGTTGACTTTAATATTACATTTGTTAAGTTTTATGAGGTACTTCTTACCAGACTCATTACTGTAATGAAAACTAATCAATTACACTGTAAATAAATCATACAGAATAAATTGGCATCTGAAGAAATTAATAAATCCACATCTAAATCTAGAGGCCACCTCATGTGTCAATGTATTATTACGTACCTCAAAATGTTTTGTATAGTTAGTCTGGATGTAACCACTGTCGTTGAATTCACTGTGGGTGACACCTGCTGTAAGAAAGATACATCTCAGTATTTTACCATTGGAGTGTTTCCAGGGATAGAAGAATGTGTACACATGTGACAGCATGGCTGTGAACATGTGACAGCAAGTGGCTTATATAAACATACCATGACAAAATTAAAGAATTTTGTTAACATTAAAAATGTGTTCTGTTAATCGAAAAGTCATTATAATCTGTGTGTAGGCATAAGTGCCTATGCGGGCGCATGTGTGTGCATTTGTGGGTGTGTGTAAAGACAGAAATGATAGCTCCTACTTGTTTGGCCGTCTATCACGTATGCAGGGTTTTCCTTGCCCTGTTTCTGTCCCACTGCACCACCACTCATCTGGATCTGGGACCCTGTTCTCCTGGGAAACATCAAACACTTCACAGCAACAATCACACTATAAACCTCACATAATGATCAAGGTAACTGATCTGGTAATTGGGGACAAAATGGTAGCAGAACTCTCTTACCCCATTTCCTTCTGGTAGCTGGATTCTGAAATGAACCCCCGAGAGAAAATAATAATGAATCAGGTATAGACATGTGTTGCTTTAGTTGATGGTAATTATGCCATGATGAATCTAGTAGGTCAAACTTTATTTGGATAGTCCATCTGTAGATGCTATCTACGGACTATCAGTAACATTTCAACTAACTATCTACTAACCCTAACACTAGCTCTAACCCTAACCTTAACCTTACCCTAACCCTTATTCTAAACCTAACCCTAACCTTAGCAAGCACTTGCTTATCAACAGATAGTTTGTTGATAGTATGACCATCAGTAGAGCATCTACAGATGGAAGATCCGGACTATCTAAATAAAGTGTGACCGAATTAATTCTCCAACATTTGTCGCCTACTGGTAGGTGTTATAGACCTATAGTCAGAGTTTTGATATTAGACCTCATGTGTACCCTTTCAGACAGTGAGTAATCTACATCCACAAATGATCATACATTAACCTTTATACTCATTAGAAAGTTTACTGCAAGTCAATCTCTTTGTTGGCATCTCCTCTGTTGCTTGTTGAGCTATCTTGTATGCATCGGACAGACGAGAGGCAAGCAGCGGGAGCCAAACAGTCCTAAAGTCACTATATTTTCTGACTGGTGTGTCCTGTATTTAGATGAAGGCCTCTGCATATATCTCACCCTGTCATTGTCCTAATAGAGGACCTCAGTGAGACCTGTCCTGACTCAGTCTACTTGTTTTCTACTTTCTACTTTCTACTTTCTTCAGTGAAACAGAGCAAGAGGCTCGATTTGGGCATGACTCCTGCTCCTTGGACTACATGGGGGTTTGACCTTGATACAAGCTAAAGAAAGGCTTCTTACTTGCTTCTTTTCTGCGTTTGCAGCAGAAGACGATTCCAAGGATGAGCAGCACCAGCAGAGCGAAGCCACCGATGGAACAAACGACAGCGATGAGCACAGTCCAGTCATGGGGCTCTGGTGAAACAGTGGTCTCGAGATAAGTAAGAGTTAGTGAGTTAGTATGTATGGTTAGTAAATATCACAATGTAGACTGACATCTTAGCCTTAAACTCAGTTGGCTATTGAGACAGTAGGTTCTATTGTAAGTCCAACCTGCCACTAGTTGTTACAGTACTAAAGTAATCAAATGTGTGACGGAACTACAGAAAATTATAAATGGCAATGTATGGGAGTTTTTCATATACATATAATATGGAGCCTCTGTGCTCTTGGAAAAAATACACAACTTTTATCATGTAAGTATCTACCTGCATAAACAAAGAATTCATTCACTTATTTAATGTAATAAGTAATTATGGAAAAATAATCACGGTCCCACAGAACAGTACAAAGGCATATGTTAAGGGAGGTAGCTCTTATCCTTTCTCAGAGGATTTTCTCATATTTTTTATTGCTCTACAAATTGTAAGGCCAGCCAGGATCATCAGCTTTTAATTGTGATTTTTGGCAGCACCTCAACTTGGCCAGGAACCCATAAAATCCTTTCCTGACTTCGCAAGGGTTCCCATTTCTGACAGTGTAAGCAGACCTCACTAAATCCTATCCATGTTGAAGGTACTGTCCAGGCTACTGGAAGTGACCAGACAGGGCCGGCACTATGGGCTGGCCGTAGGGGGAATGGCCCCCCCTACCTTACCTCCTTCCCAAATAAAACATTTCAACATTGATCATTTATTTGATCGAGAAGCAAACAGAAAAACTGATCAATCTCAGATAGGTTACCTTCGCACGTACCTCACCGGAGAAAGAATCCGAGCGAGCAAAACAGCGCCCCTCTGTCTCAGTATGTGTAGCCAACGTATCTGATGCTGCCTGGCCAAAAAGAATATTGCATATCATACTATTTTTGGCCAGACAGCATCAGATACATGGGCTACATACAGTAAGACAGAAAAACACTGTTTCGCACGCTCGGGTGCCTTCTCTGGTGAGATAGTATTAGCCACTTGCGAATTGAAGGAAAGTTGGCGAGTGCACAGTGTACTGTTTGGATGCTGGAATTATTTTGGACAAACATGCGAAGGTAACCTACTTTTGAAGTGATTTGTTTGACAATCAGATAAAAACATCAGACTGGTTGTGTTCATGCACATTAAAATGTAAGATCATCAAGGACAACAACCACCCGAGCCACTGCCTGTTCACCCCGCAACCATCCAGAAATCGAGGTCAGTACAGGTGCATCAAAGCTGGGACCGAGAGACTGAAAAACAGCTTATATCTCAAGGCCATCAGACTGTTAAACAGCCATCACTAACACAGAGAGGCTGCTGCCTACATACAGACTCGAATCCTTGGCCACTTTAATAAATTGATTACTATTCACTTTAAATAATGCCACATTAATAATGTTTACATTACTCATCTCATATGTATATACAGTTGAAGTCAGAAGTTTTCATACATTTAGGTTGGAGTCATTAAAACTCGTTTTTCAACCACTCCACAAATTTCTTGTTAACAAACTATAGTTTTGGCAAGTCGGTTAGGACATCTACTTTGTGTATGACACAAGTAATTTTTCCAACAATTGTTTACAGACAGATTATTTCACTTATAATTCACTGTATCACAATTCCAGTGGGTCAGAAGTTTACATACACTTAGTTGACTGTGCCTTTAAACAGCTTGGGAAATTCCAGAAAATTATGTCATGGCTTTAGAAGCTTCTGATAGGCTAATTGACATCATTTGAGTCAATTGGAGATGTACCTGTGGATGTATTTCAAGGCCTACCTTCAAACTCAGTGCCTCTTTGCTTGACATCATGGGAAAATCAAAAGGAATCAGCCAAGACCTCAGAAAACAAAATGTAGACCACCACAAGTCTGGTTCATCCTTGGGAGCAATTTCCAAATGCCAGAAGGTACCACGTTCATCTGTACAAACAATAGTACACAAGCATAAACACCATGGGACTACGCGGCCGTCATACCGCTCAAGAAGGAGATGCGTTCTGTCTCCTAGAGATGAACGCACTTTGGTGCGAAAAGTGCAAATCAATCCCAGAACAACAGCAAAGGACCTTGTGAAGATGCTGGAGGAAACAGGTACAAAAGTATCTATATCCACAGTAAAACGAGTTCTATAACGACATAACCTGTAAGGCTGTTTAATAAAGAAGAAGCCACTGCTCCAAAACCGTCATAAAAAAGCCAGACTACGGTTTGCAACTGCACATGGGGAAAAAGATCGTACTTTTTTGAGAAATGTCCTTTGGTCTGATGAAACAAAACTACTTTGTTTATGGACAAATTTTTATTTATTTATTTATTTTACCGTTATTTTACCAGGTAAGTTGACTGAGAACACGTTCTCATTTACAGCAACGACCTGGGGAATAGTTACAGGGGAGAGGTGGGGGATGAATGAGCCAATTGTAAACTGGGGATTATTAGGTGACCGTGATGGTTTGAGGGCCAGATTGGGAATTTAGCCAGGACACCGGGGTTAACACCCCTACTCAAACGATAAGTGCCATGGGATCTTTAATGACCTCAGAGAGTCAGGACACCCGTTTAACGTCCCATCCGAAAGACGGCACCCTACACAGGGCAGTGTCCCCAACTATAGAACTATTTGGCCATAATGACCATTGTTATTTTTGGAGGAAAAAGGGGATGCTTGCAAGCCGAAGAACATCATCCCAACCGTAAAGCACGGGGGTGGCAGCATCATGTTGTGGAGGTGCTTTGCTGCAGGAAGGACTGGTGCACTTAGATGATGGAACCATGAGGAAGTAAAATTATGTGGATATATTGAAGCAACATCTCAAGACATCAGTCAGGAAGTTAAAGCTTGGTCGCAAATGGGTCTTCCAAATGGACAATGACCCCAAACATACTTTCAAAATTGCTGGCAAAATGGCTTAAGGACAACAAAGTCAAGGTATTGGAGTGGCCATCACAAAGCCCTGACCTCAATCCTATAGACAATTTGTTGGCATAACTGAAAAAGCTTGTGCGAGCAAGGAGGCCTACAAACCTGACTCAGTTACACCAGCTCTGTCATGAGGAATGGGACAAAATTAACCCAACTTATTGTGGGAAGCTTGTGGAAGGCTACCCGAAACGTTTGACCCAAGTTAAACTATTTAAAGGCAATGCTCCCAAATACTAATTGAGTGTAAGTAAACTTCTGACCCACTGGGAATGTGATGAAATACATAAAAGCTGAAATAAATCATGCTCTCTGCTATTATTCTGACGTTTCACATTCTTAAAATAAAGTGGTAATCCCAACAGACCTAAGACAGGGAATTTTTACTAGGTTTAAATGTCAGGAATTGTGAAACACTGAGTTTAAATGTATTTGGCTAAGGTGTATGTAAACTTCCGACTTCAACTGTACTGTATTTTATACCACGTATTGCATCTTGCCTATGCTGCTCGGTCATCGCTCATCCATATATTTATATGTACATATTTTTATTCCATCCCTTTAGATTTGCATGTATTAGGTAGTTGTTGTAGAATTGTTTGATTATTTGTTGGATATTACTGCACTGTCGGAACTAGAAGCACAAGCATTTCCCTACACTTGCATTAACATCTGCTAACCATGTGTATGTGACCAATAAAATTTGATTTGATACATTTCTACAGTTATATTACATGTATTTACTATAAAAACGCATTTAAAATGTGTGCATGCCCTTGTCCCGTAAACAAAACGTGCCCCCCTATGGAAATCAAATGCCTGTCTATTTGAATAGTCAGAAGAGTTCTTACCAACCACCAGGTAGAAGGAGCTGGACAGTGGGGTGGTCAGGGCAGATACGCTGGCCAGGCACTTCACTTGGACACTGTTGACCCCACGGACAGTCAGGAGGCTGATGGAGTTATACAGACCGTCCAGGGCCTCACTGCTACTGTTGTAGCTGTTCTGGTCCACCACGACCCCATCCACCACCCAGCTCACTGTGGGCTTAGGGAACCAACCAGAGGCCTCACACCGGAAGATGGCCTGGTGGCCCTGGGCCACTGTCATGTTACCTCCCACAATCCTTACTGTGCCGCTCTCTGTGGAGACAAACAGAAGAGAACAGTCAGCAACCGTGAGGGATGACATCTTACATGAAACACAATGAATATACTGTAGTGTTAATGTTGGACCACCTACAGAGTGGATAATTCTACAAATGTAGGATCTTTTAATTTGAGCCAGTCTGCTACAGCAGGAAAATAATCCTGCATCTATGTGCTAGTATGGTAAATGCTTCCTGAATGTCATGACTTAACACTAGTCCCAGCTGAGGGTTGGCCACAATGTAAACAATCAATGTAATATCGACATCCATTCATTTGGATATTACTACTGTCTGCCTAGAGTATTGATACATGGAGGGGAATATGTTTGTAATCAGGTAGGTCCAAATCAGGGGAATGAGAAGTCCATCCATGCACCATACTGTATATCAGGTGTGAAGGTACAACCCAGATGCAGACCACGTGAAATAAACAATAGTTTAATATTCCAACAGGGCAGACAATGGACAGGTCAAGGCAGGCAGGGCTCAGACAACCAGAGGTGGGGCAACGGTACCGGGCAGCAGACAGGCTCAGGGAGACAAAGGGCTGTGAGACATGGGTTTGACTCTGGAGACATGAAAGGTGGGATAAATACGAAGGGTACGGGGCAACAGAAGATGAACAGCAGAGGGGCTAATGATCTTGGAGTTGGGTAACGGGTCGATAAACCGGGGGGAGAGATGGCGAGATTCCACCCGGAAGGGCAGATCCCGGGTGGATAGCCATACCTTCTTGAGGAGTGTTCTCTTCCAGGTATGACGACAGCGGTATACAAACATCTGGCCAGAAGGTATGCCGACCTCCTCTTCCTGCTCAGGGAAGAGTGGGGGCTGATACCCGAGAGAACACTCAAATGGTGAAAGGCCTGGAGCAGAGCAGGGAAGGGTGTTGCGGGCGTACTCCACCCACACCAGCTGCTGGCTCCAGGTGGTGGGGTTGGCGGAGACCTGGCAGCGCAGGGTGGTCTCGAGGTCATGGTTGGCTCACTCCGACTGGCCGTTAGACTGGGGGTGGAACCCAGAGGACAGGCGGGTCGACGACCCAATGAGGGTGCAGAACACCTTCCAGAACCGGGACGAATGAAGTGGGCGGCCTTGGAAAAGCGATCCACCGCAGTCAGGATGGCGGTGTTGCCATCAGACGGGGGGAGACCCGTGATGGAGTCCAGGGAGATTTGAGACCTGGGGCGATAAGAAATGGGCAGAGGTTGGAGGAGGCCAGCCGGAGTTTGTCGAGGGGTCTTGTTCCGTGCACAGACCGTGCAGGCGGCGACAAAGCCGGCAACGTCCAGAACCATGGTAGGCCACCAAAAGCTGTCGCATGTAGGCCAGGGTCTGCCGGTAGCCCGGGTGGCAGGCGAGCCTGGAGGAATGGGCCCACTCCAGGACCGTGGAGTGGACAGCGTCAGGTACAAACATCCTGTTATCTGGAACCCCCTAGGGTTTGGCTGGGACCGCTGTGCCTCCTGAACCTGTTTCCCGATACCCCAGCTGAGTGCCGTCGCCAGGCACAAGGTGGAAAGGATGGTCTCGGGCTCCGGGTGGTAGCTGAGGGGTTATAGCGGTGAGACATGGCATCCGGCTTGACGTTCTTGGACCCCGGCCGGTAGGAGAGGGAAAAGTTGAACCGGATAAACAGCAGGGCCCATCTCGCCTGCCTGGAGTTGAGGCTCTTGGTGGTGCGGAGATACTCCAGGTTTTTGTAGTCGGTCCACACAATGAACGGGTGTTCCGCCCCTTCGAGCCAGTGCCTCCATTCCTCCAATGCCATCTTCACCGCAAGAAGCTCCCGATTCCCCACATCGTAATTCCTCTCCGAGGAGGTGAGGCGGTGGGAGAAGAAGGCGCAGGGATGTAGCTTAAAACTTCTTTCTTTGTGATAGGTGGGACGGTAGCGTCCCACCTGGTCAACATCCGGTGAAATGGCAGCGCGCCAAATTCAAATAAATTACTATAAATATTAAACTTTCATGAAATCACAAGGGCAATACATCAAAATAAAGCTTAACTTGTTAATCCAGCCAACGTGTCAGATTTCAAAAAGGCTTTACGGCGAAAGCAAACCATGAGATTATCTGAGGACAGCGTCCAGCACACAAATGCATAACAAATCATTTTCAACCAGGGAGTTGCGACACGAAAGACAGAAATAGCGATATAATATTTGCCTTACCTTTGAAGATCGTCTTCTGTTGGCACTCCAAAAGGTCTCAGTTACATTACAAATTGTCCTTTTGTTCGATAGATTTCTTCTTTATATCCATAAAAACTCAGTTTAGCTGGCGCGCTTCAGTCAATAATCCACTCGGTTTCCATCGGTCAAAATGCATACAAAATGAATCCCAAACGTTTCCAATAAACTTATTCAAACAAGTCAATCAACGTTTATAATCAATCCTTAGGTACCCTAATACACAAATAAACAATACAATTTAAGACAGAGAATCGTTATTGTCTTTACCGGAGATAAACAAAAAGAATGCGCTATCTCGGCCATGCGCATGGAAACACTAGAGCCAAAATGGGATCCCTTAGAAAAACTACTTCTTCTCCCTCATTTTTCCAAAAAACAGCCTGAAACTCTTTCTAAATACTGTTGACATCTAGTGGAAGCCCTAGGAACTGCAATCGGGCACGATTTTGCCCTATTATAAAAGTGCCAACCATTGAAATCAGTGGTAGGATGAAAAAAAACAATTGGGGATGGTTTGTCCTCTGGGTTTCGCCTACCATTTCAGTTTTGTTATACTCACAGACATTATTTTAACAGTTTTCGAAACTTTAGAGTGCTTTCTATCCAAATCTACCAATTATTTGCATATCCTAGCTTCTGGGCCTGAGTAGCAGGCAGTTTACTTTGGGCACGCTTTTCATCCGGACGTCAAAATACCGCCCCCTATCCCAAAGAAGGGCAGAATGTTGGGACAGAACAAACTCCACTTTGACATCCGAAGCATCGTCCTACACCACAAACTGACCGGAATGGTCCGGATTAACCAGGATGGGAGCCGTGGTGAAGCGGTGTTTAAAGTCCCGGAACGCCCGGTCAGCGGCCTTGGACCACATGAACAAAACCTTGGTAGAGGTGAGGGCAGACAGGGGGGAGACCAGGGTGAGGTAACCCAGGATAAAGCGGTGATAAAAGTTGGCGAACCCCAGGAAGCGTTGCAGCTGCACCCTGGATGCAGGCTGAGGTCAATCCACCACCGCTTTCACCTTCTCGGGATCCATCTTGATGCTCCCAGCAGAGATGATGTAGCTCAGAAAGGGCACGGTGGAGCGATGGAACTCACACATTTCCGCCTTAACGAACAACTGGTCCTCCAGAAGGCGCTGGAGAACCTGCTGGACATGGAGCACGTGTTCTTGTGGGCAGCGGAAGAAGATGAGGATGTCATCAATTTAGACAAAGACAAAACTGTTCAGCATATCGCGGAGAACGTCATTCACTGGAGCCTGGAACACGGCAGGGGCGTAGGTGAGGCCAAAGAGCATGACCAGATATTCATAGTGGCCGCTGGCCGTGGTGAAGGCGGTTTTCCACTTGTCCCCCTCTCGTATCCGCAACAGGTGGTAGGCATTACTTAGATCCAGCTTGGAGAACACAGTGGCCCCCTGGGGCAGCTCGAAGACCGCGGAAATGAGTGGAGTGGATGACTGTTCTTTACAGTGATGTCATTGAGTCCCTGGTAGTCAATGCACGGGCACAGGGTCTTGTCCATCTTCTCCATGAAGAAGAACCCTGTGCCAGTGGGAGAGGAAGAAGGACAGATAAATCCAGTAGCTAGGGAGTCCCCAATGTAGTCCTCCATAGCCTTGGTTTCCGGTCTCGATGGCGAGTACAGACTCCCCCGGCGAAGCGTGGTGCTAGGGAAAGGGTCAATCCCGTCATAGGGGCGGTGCGGCGGAAGGGAAGTTGCCCTGGACTTACTGAACACCTCCCGGAGATCCTGGTACTCAGCGGGAATAGTGGAGAGATCCGGAACCACCTTCAAGGACCCAGGAAGACATCCCGGGGCAGGTTATGCCGACTTCAGACAATGAACTTGGCAGAACGAATTCAAGCCCATGATGGCACCCGTAGACCAGTTGATGAGTGGATTGTGTCACTGGAGCCAGGAGAATCCCAAAACCACGAAGATCTGGGGGGACTTGATGAGCAGGAACTGAACGGTCTTGCTGTGATTCCCTGACACACGTAGGTGTGGTTGATAGGAGTGGTATTATGGCTGACCCGACCTATAGAGCGCCCGTTCAATGCTCTAACATCAATGGTAATGGAGAGTGGCTGAGTGGGGATATTCAGCTCGGAATCCAGTGTGGCGTCCAAAAAGCTCTCATCGGCCCCAGAGTCAAGGAGGACCCAAATAGATTTGGACTGGTTTCCCCACAGCAGAATGACATGAAAATGGTTGTGAGTAA
The DNA here is from genome assembly GCF_029448725.1 of Salvelinus fontinalis. Classification (NCBI taxonomy): domain Eukaryota; kingdom Metazoa; phylum Chordata; class Actinopteri; order Salmoniformes; family Salmonidae; genus Salvelinus; species Salvelinus fontinalis. Next base: position 33,284,744 of record NC_074666.1, on the reverse strand, counting down.
GGAAAGGAGAAAAGTCCCCCAATGGCCCACCAGAGTACTCGCTCCTACTGGTGAGCCTGCGCTTTTACCGTGCACGAGGACACAAAATGACCCGCAATACAAACAGTTCCTTGTGCTGATACGATGTTGCCATTCCGCTGGCGACAGCCCTGCCCTGCCTAGATGCATGGGCTCGGGAAACAGTGCCTTGGCCCTCCTCGGTGACTCTTGAGGAATGTAGGGAAATCTCGGGTGCTCTCGGCCACGGGACCGTCAGGGACTTCTGGGAGGACTCGGAGGCAAGTTGGAGTCCCTGGACGTGCGAGTGAAATCGAATTTCCTCTCGATCTGTCATTCCCGCAATCGCCCATTGATGTGGATGGTCAAAGCGATGAGGGAGTCAAAAATCTGTGGGTAACTCCCGAGCTGCAAGCTCCTCCTTAACCTCCTCCCAGTTGCTGTGCAGGAACATGACGAACAGTGGTTCTGGGTTCCACGCACTCTCAGCTGCCAAAGTACGGAATTCCACCGCATAGTCGGCCACAGTGCAGGCCTCCTGCCGGAGTTGGATTAGCTTCCGGGCAGCTTCTCTCCAGGAGAAAGGGGCATCAAGGACCTCCCTCACCTCTCCCACGAACCCCTCCAGGCTCTCGCATATGGCCGGCTGCTGTTCCCATACAGCGGTAGCCCAGGTGAGAGCCCTTCCAGACATCAGCGTGATGAGGAAAGCTATTTTGGAGCAATCCAAGGGGAAAGAGGAGGGCAGAAGCTCGAAACTGAGGGCACACTGAGCTAGAAATGCCTGAGAGGTGCTCGGCTCTCCATTAAAGCATTGCGCAGGAGGTAAAAAGGGCTCCTGGGAAGGTGGAGTGGCCGGTGGGGCGGCACTGCTAACTGCCAAATTGCTGAGGCGCGGTGGGGTTACCAGCAGCATGTCCAACGCCCGGTCATGGCGCTCAGACAATGTTTGGACCCCCTCCATCAGCCCATGAAGCAATTCCTCGTGCCGACCAATGGAGGCTCCTTAGGAGGAGATGGCGTTGCGCAGCTGGTCCGGGTCTGCTGGGTCAGTCATGGCCAGTTTGTACAATCAGGTGTGAAGGTAAGACCCAGATGCAGACCACGTCGAATAAACAATAGTTTAATATTCCAACAGGGGCAGGCAATAGACAGGTCAAGGCAGGCAGGGGTCAGTAAACCAGAGGTGGTAAACCAGAGGTATAAATACACAGGGGATAATGGGGAAGATTGGCGACACCTGGACGGGGGTGGAGACAATCTCAAAGACATGTGAAACAGATCAGGGTGTGACACCATAGGAACAAGACCAAATGAATATCCAATAAAAGTAATCCAATAGAGCCAGCAGAAGCCGCAATAAGATAAAGCCTAAAACCAGGTTTAGACCCTCTGTACATTAAAGCACCTGGGTGGAGGGCTGGTGGAGGATATAGCTGGTACATGTTTGATTCAGTTTATAATTGAATGGATGAGGGATCATAATATGCTGTGTGGGTTCTGGGTTTATCATTGTTAACAAGCTTCCCTGGGGGAATGGAATAACGAACACTAAGATGAACAGTAAATTGTAACCATGAATGTGTAAATGGCATAGCATCACCCAAGCCACTAGAGCAAGGAGTATAAAACAGAGTCAGCCAGGGACGACCACACTCGCATGATGAGTGCCCTTGCCTGAGATTTGAAGACTTGCATTAGCTCCCTAAGCTAATGCATAGGCTTTAGCTCAGTAGGCTAGCAGGATAGTAGTCTTATGGCACACAGGAGACCAGGGTTCAAATTCCGGTCAATCACACATTTTGCTGAAGTGCTAATAAAAACAGATGTCAGCTCTATAAAACAAAAAATGGCAAAAGAGTGTTCAATAAAGATCAACTGAATTGAGAATATTCATTCCCGTTGCGATTTATAATCAAATACCGAAAAAAAATGGACATCTTGTCTCCAGGCTGGAATCTTTGTCTCAGAACATCTGATGTCAAACTTTGTTCCTCTCTTTTTCGTGTGAACTCTACCATGTGGAAATAGGCAAAGTCAAATTTTGCATATCAATGAGCCTCCCCTTATGCATGGTGCAACTCTTCAAGATAGTCCATAACTGCTGAGCCCTACAAGGCATTTGCATATCCACAGTGTGTTTCCCTTATGCTTGGTTGGTTCTTCTATCATTTTGGGGATAGAAAAGTCACCATAAGGATAGTAAAGAAAAGGAAAATTATCCCTCGTGAGGACATTTCCAGCATGCCCATGAGGACAAAGGCTATTTTGGTTTAGGGTTAGGGTTGCAATTAGGATTAGGGTCAGAATTTGGGTTAGGGTAAGGGGTTAGTGGTTAGGTTTAGATTTAGGGTTAAGGTTAGGAGTTAGGTCTAGGTTACGGGATACGGGTTAGGGTAAGGGGTTAGGGAACATATTAATTGTAGTTCCCCACGAGGATAGAAGAACATAACGTGTGCGTGCGTTCGTGCGTGGACTGGCCTGAGGCTGCAGGAGAAACTCGCTGCTCTGAACTGTGCTGACCACTCTGTCTCCCATTCCATGTACCAAAATGCTGCCGTTGGTGAGGACATTCTCACCTTTACTGTTAAGGCGAGGCTGAAAGTTCTACCAACAAAATATAATCTGGCACTCTGGTACCCTGCAAACCATGACCAATTGAGTATTCTACATGAGTCACATATAATGGAGTCTATTGTCCATGTTGTTAATGTACACAAGCATAAACATTATTGTGTAAGGGGAAGCTGGTTTGATGTTGATGCCTTTGCCGAGAAGCTGCTTAAGTACCAGCCCAGCCTTCGGGTGTAGGTGCAAGATGGTGGTGCTGATATTTGGCAGTCTCGGCCACGTACACAGGATTGCAGTGCATGGCCTCCAGAATGCTGGCCTGCCAAAAACAAGGGCAAAGCAGTTGGCTAGGTACTGCTCTGTTTTCGCTGTCGTGGGTGTCATGTAAAAAATCTTCCCAGCGTGAAATAGTTCCCAATCGTTCTGATTGTGAAGTCATGTTGTAACATTCCTAGTCAATAATTGCACGCGCGTCTGTGTGGATAGCTGAGCTCCTGCAGATGTTTCTCTCACACCCCCTCGCCCTTGATTGAGCTAGCTAGCTAACTAAGTAACAAATATATGCAGTGTCAATTGAAAAAGTAGCGCCCAAGTGTTTGCAAACGCAAAAATCTCTCCTCACGTCAACCCTCAGCACTTTGACGCGAGAGTCCGGGTATTTATATGCAGACCTCACGCCTCAACAAGCTTCTGATTGGTCCCTGGCCACCATTGATTGGCAGACATGTGAAGCAAATTTTTATGCTGGGAGAGATATTACAGAATGACGGAACTATTTCACGCTGGGAAGATTTTTAAATGACAGTGGGCAGAAGGAGGTGCTTTCTGTACCCTTGAGTGCCATTCATACAGGGACCTTTGAAATGTTTGGATCCTTTTTAATGTAAACTTGATAGGTGAATTCAAATAAAGTATATAAACACTAGTGTGTTTAACCTTACCCTTGTCTAGGAGCCAAAGCATACTTGCTGATTGGAAACAACAGATGCAAGGGTGGTGTACAAAGTATTGTGGTGTACAAAGTTTCTCCGGGATCCGTAGACCAGCACTGTATTTTCCCTGCACAATTGCTATTGTGTAGATCAGACCAGTACGATTTGTGGCTACAGCAATAAGACTTACGTTACATGGACTTGGTTCATTGGTTATTTATTACACTAATCACCTTTGGCAACTGTGGCAAATTAGCTAGACAGAGAAAACTTGCCTAACCCACTGGGCACAGACGTCAGCTCAACGTCTAGTTTTGATTTACACTTGGTTGTGCTGACTGTCACGCCCTGACCTTAGAGAGCCTTTTTTATGTCTCTATTTGGTTTGGTCAGGGTGTGATTTGGGTGGGCATTCTATGTTCTTTATTTCTATGATTTGTGTTTCTATGTTTTGGCCGGGTATAGTTCTCAATCAGGGACAGCTGTCTATCGTTGTCTCTGATTGGGAATCATACTTAGGCAGCATGTTTTGCCACCTTAGGTTGTGGGATGTTGTTTTTTGTTAGCTCTGTGTAGCCTTCAAGACGTGACGTTCGTTGTTCTTTTGTTGTTTTGTTTGGTGTTCGGTCTTAATAAAGAAGCATGAACACGTACAACGCTGCACCTTGGTCTCATCCTTCCGACGAGCGTTACACTGACAATTAACGTGAACTCAATGTGAAATCCAACAAAAATGTCACCCTGCCCCAGTTACTCTGCAGTTTATTAATTCATGTAATTTAATCTCCTCAACAATGGTACTCTATCATTTCAGTAAAGGTGATTATTTAAATGAACTCCATATTCTAACCGTGGATTATATAGAAGCTCATCAAAAGTCTTTTAAAGAGTTATTTCTGTCTGAATCAGACTGTTCCATCTGCCTAATACATGGATCCTTGTTTCTGTGTTGGTGATTAGCCAGGACCTGCTGAGAGAACAGATCATTATCCCTTTCTATGCTCAGAGTTTACAGTGTGCTACCACTTCTCTACTCTCTGAGCTTACAGTGTATACTACTGCTCTCCAGAGCATAGGTCGGTCATTACACTACTGTCATCTATAGTGATACTGTATGTGCACAGCCTATACAGTGCAGGATGAGATGGGAAACAGACATTATTTAACTACTCTGCACATTTTGATTCCAGTAAAGAGGCCAGTCTTCACTTCTAAGGATTAAATATTGAGGAATTGTTCCCAACCTTGGACAAAGAGCTGAGCGGTCTGGGTCGGCTTTTCCTGGACGCCACAGCTGACGTCACCAGTGTCGTTCCTCCAGACGTCCCGGATGATGAACTCCCAGCAGTATATGTCGGCGCTGGAGTAATTTGTAACGGCGAAACGACGGTTGTGCTCAGACACACCGGTGCCACTGTTGATGGTGAGGACCAAAACAGTTTTAAGCATCCATGACATGGAGTACCATTCCTCAGACAGGCTGATGTTAAACCGAGCCTCTGAGCCCCGCAGCACAGTCACATTCAGGGGCTCCAGCTGAGGGACTCCTGAGACTCCTGAAGAGGAGAGGAGAGCAGAGAATCATGGTGTGGTTAGGGTTGGGGGTGAGAGGAGATAATGATTATCTATTTGTCATTTGTTATATTTGAGATCATTAAATTGTCTGACGACACAACAGTGGTAGGCCTGATCACTCACAACAATGAGACGGCCTATAGGGAGGAAGTCAGAGAACTGTCAGTGTGGTGCCAGGACAACAACCTCTCCCTCAATGTGAGCAAGACAAAGGAGCTGATCGTGGACTACAGGAAAAGGCCGGCCGAACAGGCCCCCATTAACATCAACAGGGCTGTAGTGGAGCGGGTCGAGAGTTTCAAGTTCCTTGGTGTCCACATCACCACCTAACTATCATGGTCCAAACATACCAAGACGGTCGTGAAGAGGGCACGACAAAACCTTTTCACCCCCAGGAGATTGAAAAGATTTGGCATTGGTCCCCATATCCTCAAAAGGTTCTACAGCTGCACCATCGAGAGCATCCTGACAGGTTGCATCACCGCCTGGTATGGCAACTGCTCGGCATCGGACCGTAAGGCACTACAGAGGGTAGTGAGAACGGCCCAATACATCACTGGGGCCAAGCTTCCTGCCATCCGGGACCTATATAATAGGCGGTGTCAGAGGAAAGCTCATAAAATTGTCAGAGACTCAAGTCACCCAAGTTATAGACTGTTTTCTCTGCTACCGGAGTGCCAAGTCTAGCACCAAAAGGCTCCTCAACAGCTTCTACCCATAAGCCTACCCAAGACTGCTGGACAATTCATAAAATCGCCACCTGACAATTTACATTGACCTCCCCCTCCTTTTTGTACACTCGCTGTTTGTTTGTTACCTATGCATAGTCACTTCTCCCCACCCCCCTACATGTACAGATTACCTCAACTAGCCTGTACCCCCGCACACTGACTCGGTACCGGTGCCCCCTGTATATAGCCTTGTTATTGTTATTCTTATTGTGTTACTTTTATTATTACTTTTTATTTTAGTCTACTTGGTAAACATTTTGTTAATGGTTAATGGCTTGTAAGTACGCATTTCACGGTAAAGTCTACACTTGTTGTATTCGGCGCATGTGACAAATACATTTGATTTATTTAGATTTTATTTGATATATTTGTGAGTTGTTAGGTACAGTTTGCAAGATAAGCACAGATAAGATAAGCTTTTGTTGAAGAACATTCACTACAGAGTGAAGTTGAAATAGCTATGAAAGGGCCAGCGTGACGATTGTTGTTTATGGCCCTAAGTGGGGGGGAATGGACTTAGAAACAATAAACTAATTCTGTTCACAAGTTTCCCCTTGTTGTTGAGTTTAGTCACCTTGGCTGGTCTCCTTGGAGATGGACGTTCCCCTGAACTTATACATCTGTAATGATTCCGAGCCACTGCACCGCTCAAAAGGAGAGCTCAGAGCCACTTCCACTACTGCTACTACTGGGGTCAGACTGCTGCCGCTACGACTTCTGCCGCTGCTACTTCCTGGTCCAAGAGGGTGGAGTGGAGTGGAGTGGAGTGGAGCCGAACCGAACCGATGGTGCTCCAATGCCCAGATGACTGATGCAACGCATGCTATTTCCCAGAAATGGGATGATTGACTTTCACTTGTGAGTGATTTGAGGTGCTCTGTGAGAGTGATCTCCTTACCTATGGAGCAATTTCAATGCCAACAGAAATTGTATTTGAATTCCATAATTTAGAATTTGTATTAGAATATTGAATTTGAATTTAATATTTTGAATTTGTAATACAGAAATGTAATCATTGAATTCATAAATTGAAATTGCATTTCATGATTTGAAGCTAAGTTGGATGAATATTGCATTCAGTTTTCAAATTCTATTTAAATTTAATTGTATATTCAAATTCAATATTTACATATTCAGTTTCAATATGGTAGATATTGCATTCATTGTCTGTGTATCAAGTTTAAAAACTATAATTTCAAGTTGATCAAAGTTTCATATATTCAACTTCTCAGATGTATTCAGATTCAGTTTTCAAATTCAGTTCTCTAAATGCAAATTCAAAAGCAGAGACAACAGGAAAGGCCAGGAAAGGTAGAGGAGAACAAATAGAATCAAACTCTCTCTGTGGAAAAACAGAAACCTCTGTTTCTGAAGCCAACACCCAAACAGACTCAAAAGAACACAGGGCAATCCAGAGCAAACTGTTGGGACTGTTCTTGCGTATGTATCTGTGTTGGTGTTTGTAAATGTGCTCACCCAGATGTCCTTGAACGAAATAGAAATAAACTACATTTTAAAAACCTTGTCAGTGTGGTGGCCTGGGGCCTTAGTATCTGCATTCTTGTCTTTGCTGCAAGTGCCACACCTTTAGAACAGTAAACCTCAAGAACCCTCTTGACTCATTATTCTGTCGATAGAACAAGTTCCTAAAACAGTCTCAGCTGTTTGGAATGTTGGGCCTGTTTACACTCTGAGGTGCTCATTCATTACATAATAATATATGTATTTTATATAGCTCTTTTCATACAGACTACGTCACTTTAAAAAATGCATCTAAGGAGCCCCATGGAGCTCCAATGAGACATGGATAGGCTTTCAGCAAAGTGACTTTCACTTTTACTTGAGTCTTTTTCTATTAAGGTATCTTTACTTTTACTCAAGTATGACTATCGGGTACTTTTTCCACAACTGCTTGTAATGACAGGGTTGTGGGTTCGATTCCCACGGGGGACCAGTGCGAATGAAAATGTATGCACTCACTACTGTAAGTTGCTCTCGATAAGAGCATCTGCTAAATGACAAAAAATTGATGAGGCTACTTGTGGCTACTTTGAAGAATCTAAAATCTAAAATAAATTTTGTTTTATTGCACACTTTTTTGGTTACTACATGATTCCATATGTGTTATTTCATAGTTTTGAAGTCTTCACTATTATTCTACAATGTACAAAATAGTAAAATAAAGAAACACCATTAAATGAGTGGGTGCGTCCAAACTATATAAACTCAGCAAAAAAAGAAACGTCCTCTCACTGTCAACTGCGTTTATTTTCAGCAAACTTAACATGTGTAAATATTTGTATGAACATAACAAGATTCAAGAACTGAGACATAAACTGAACAAAAGACAATTAAAATAATGCATAGCTGAACACACCCTATCAGGTGTAAGAACACTAACAATCCAATAGCAGCTCACTTTGAGGAAGCTAACCATCCCATCTCCTCCCTCAAATATAGAGGCATTGAGCATGTTGCTCTACCAAGGAGAGGAGGTAACATGGAGATCCTACTACTACAGAGGGAGGCCTACTGGATATACCATTTTAAACACATTGACCCCTAGTGGTCTGAATATTGACTTTGATCTCAAGCCCTTCTTATGACCAATTATATTTTCTGTGAACAGGTCTTGTAAATTAATGTATTCTTTCTCCACCTTATCAGAGTACGCCCAATATATTCCCTCTGTTGATCATGTTTATTATGCATTTTGGTTGAACCAAAAGATTACATGTAATAAAATGTTTTATGAAATTGGAAATATTTATAGGTGAAATGAAATGAAACAATATTGTATGTTGATGCTAATGTTATGCTAATGATAATGATAATAATGGCATAATATATTCAATATGCTGTGGGCTGTAGTCTTTTAATAGTTTAGCTCAATTAATTTTTATCAACCTAACAATTACGACACACCCCTCACGATTGTCATTGGTTGGACTAATTCCACTGTTTGTCTACAGTCGTGGCCAAAAGTTTTGAGAATGACACAAATATACATTTTCACAAAGTTTGCTGCTTCAGTGCCTTTATATATTTTGTCAGATGCTACTATGGAATACTGAAGTATAATTACAAACATTTCATAAGTGGCAAAGGCTTTTATTGACAATTACATGAAGTTGATGCAAAGAGTCAATAGTTGCAGTGTTGACCCTTCTTTTTCAAGACCTCTGCAATCCGCCCTGGCATGCTGTCAATTAACTTCTGGGCCACATCCTGGCTGATGGCAGCCCATTCTTGCATAATCAATGCTTGGTTTGTCAGAATTTGTGGGTTTTTGTTTGTCCACTCACCTCTTGAGGATTGACCACAAGATCTCAATGGGATTAAGATCTGGGGAGTTTCCTGGCCATGGACCCAAAATATCGATGTTTTGTTCCCCGAGCCACTTAGTTATCACTTTTGCCTTATGGCAAGGTGCTCCATCATGCTGGAAAAGGCATTGTTCGTCACCAAACTGTTCCTGGATGGTTGGGAGAAGTTGCTCTCAGCGGATCTGTTGGTACCATTCTTTATTCATGGCTGTGTTCTTAGGCAAAATTGTGAGTGAGCCCACTCCCTTGGCTGAGAAGCAACCCCACACATGAATGGTCTCAGGATGCTTTACTGTTGGCATGACACAGGACTGATGGTAGCACTCAACTTGTCTTCTCCGGACAAGCTTTTTTCCGGATGCCCTAAACAATCCGAAAGGGGATTCATCAGAGAAAATGACTTTACCCCAGTCCGCAACAGTCCAATCCCTGTACCTTTTGCAGAATATCAGTCTGTCCCTGATGTTTTTCCTGGAGAGAAGTGGCTTCTTTGCTGCCCTTCTTGACACCAGGCCATCCTCCAAAAGTCTTCGCCTCACTGTGCGTGCAGATGCACACCTCCCTGTTGCCATTCCTGAGCAAGCTCTGTACTGGTGGTGCCCCGACCCCACAGCTGAATCAACTTTAGGAGACGGTCCTGGTGCTTGCTGGACTTTCTTGGGCGCCCTGAAGCCTTCTTCACAACAATTGAACCGCTCTCCTTGAAGTTCTTGATGATCCGATAAATGGTTGATTTAGGTGCAATCTCACTGCCAGCAATATCCTTGTCTGTGAAGTCCTTTTTGTGCAAAGCAATGATGACGTCACGTGTTTCCTTGCAGGTAACCATGGTTGACAGAGGAAGCAGCAACCTCCTTTTGAAGCTTCCAGTCTGTTATTCAAACTCAATCAGCATGACAGAGTGATCTCCAGCCTTGTCCTTGTCAACACTCACACCTGTGTTAACGAGAGAATCACTGACATGATGTTAGCTGGTCCTTTTGTGGCAGGGCTGAAATGCAGAGGAAATGTTTTGGGGGGATTCAGTTCATTTGCATGACAAAGAGGGACTTTGCAGTTGAATGCAATTCATCTGATAACTCTTCATAACATTCTGGAGGATATGCAAATTGCCATCATACAAACTGAGGCAGCAGACTTTGGGAAAATTAATATTTGTGTCATTCTCAAATCTTTTGGCCACGACTGTACATAACCTGGTTCAAGCATTTATGACATTACCCTGAAGAAGGCACAGTGATGCCGAAACGTTGGTGTTTTTTTTAAATACTGGGAGGTTATACATATGGAGTGTGTGACTCTCTTTGTTATTATAGTAAAGTACTTAAGTAGAAATACTTTAAAGTACTACTTAGGTGTTTTTTTGAGGTATCTGTACTTCACTTTACTATTTATATTTTTGACTACTTTTACTTCACTACATTACTTAAGAAATAATGTACTTTTTACTCCATACATTTTCCCTGACACCCAAAAGTATTCGTCACATTTTGAATGGTTAGCAGCACAGGAAAATGGTCCAATTTACGCACTTATCAACAGAAAATCATTGATCATCCATACTGCCTCTGATCTGACGGACTCATTAAATACACATGCTTTGTTTGTAAATTATGTCTAAATGCTGGAGTGTGCCCCTGGCTATCCGTAAAAATATATATATACAAACTGGTGCCGTCTGATTTGCATAAAATAAGTAATTTTGATACTTAAATATATTTTATTAATTACATTTACTTTTGTTACTTAAGTATATTTAAAACCAAATCATTTTAGACTTTTACTCAAGTAGTTTTTACTGGGTGACTCACTTTTACTATATATATTTTTTTTTCATAAGGTACAGTGCCTTCGGAAAGTATTCAGACCCCTTTACTTTTTCCACATTTTGTTACGTTAGAGTTTTTCTAAAATTGATTAAATTGTTTTTTTCCCTCATCAATCTACATACAATACCCCATAATGACAAAAAAAGCGTAATATCACGTTCACATACTGTAAGTATTCAGACCCTTTACTCAGTACTTTGTTGAAGCAACTTTGGCAGCGATTACAGCCTCGAGGCTTCTTGAGTATGACGCTACAAGCTTGTCACACATGTATTTAGGGAGTTTCTCCCATTCTTCTCTGTAGATACTCTTCAAGCTCTGTCAGGTTGGAAGGGGAGCGTCGCTGCAAAGCTATTTTCAGGTCACTCCAGACATGTTCGATTAGGTTCAAGTCCGGGCTCTGGCTGGGCACTCAAGGACATTCAGAGACTTTTCCTGAAGCCACTCCTGCATTATCTTGGCTGTGTGCTTAGGGTTGTGAACTTTCGCCTCTGGACCTCGCCTTTCGCGTCTGAGGTCCAGAGCGCTCTGGAGCAGGTTTTCATCAAGGATCTCTATCTGTACTTTGATCTGTTCATCTTTCCCTCGATCCTGACTAGTCTCCCAGTCCCTGCCACTGAAAAATATCCTTACAGCATGCTGCCTCCACCATGCTTCACCGTAGGAATGGTGCCAGGTTTCCTCCAGAAGTGACATTTGGCATTCAGGTCAAATAGTTCAATCTTGGTTTCATCAGACCAGAGAATCTTGTTTCTCGTTGTCGGAGACCTTTAGGTGCATTTTGGCAAACTCCAAGCAGGCTGTCATGTGCCTTTTACTGAGGAGTGGCTTCCGTCTGGCCACTCTACCACAAAGGCCTGATTTGTGGAGTGCTGCAGAGATGGATGTCCTTCTGGAATGTTCTCCCATCTAAACAAAATAAACTCTGGAGCTCTGTCAGAGTGACCATCAGGGTCTTGGTCACCTCCCTGACCAAGGCCCTTCTCCCCCGATTGCTCAGTTTGGCCGGGCGGACAGGTCTAGGAGGTCTTGGTGGTTCAAAACTTCTTCCATTTAAGAATGATGGAGACCACTGTGTTCTTGGGGACCATAATTTCTGCAGAAATGTTTTGGTACCCTTCCCCAGATCTGTGCCTCGACACAATCCTGTCTCTGCGCTCTACAGACAATTCCTTCGACCTCATAGCTTGGTTTTTGTTCTGACATCACTGTCAACTGGGAACCTTATATAGACAGGTGTGTGCCTTTCCAAATCATTGCCAATCAATTGGATTTACCACAGGTGGACTCCAATCAAGTTGTAGAAACATCTCAAGGATGATCAATGGAAACAGGATGCAATGAGTCTCATAGCAAAGGGTCTGAATGCTTATGTGAATAAGGTATTTATTTTCTTATATAGATATATATATATATATTTGCAAACATCTCTAAAAACCTGTTTTTGCTTTGCCATTGTGGGGTATTGTGTGTAGATTGATAGAATAACGCTGTAACGTAACAAAATGTGGAAAATGTGAAGGGGTCTGAATACTTTCCGAATGCACTGTGTCTTAGCTATAAGCTAGCTATAAGTGGTATATTTTCAAAACTCTATGTACAAAACTAAGCCGATAACACTTGTAATGACCCCCTATCTTATGTTTGTAACGGTCCTGACCTGTTTTATGTTGTTTTTGTATGTGTTTAGGTCAGGGCATGTGTTTTGGGTGGGCAGTCTATGTTATCTGTTTCTATGTTGGTTTTGGTTGCCTGGTATGGCTCTTAATTAGAGGCAGGTGTTTTGCGTTCTCCTCTAATTAAGAGTCATATTTAGGTAGGGTGTTCTCACTGTTTGTTGGTGGGTGATTTGTCTCCTGTGTCGTCGAATGTATGTACCATACGGGACTGTTTGGCTGTTCGTTTATTTTGATGTCGTCTGTTTCCTGTCCGTGAGTTTTACGTTAGTTATGTAGTTTATGTTCAGGTTTCGTCGACGTCGTTTTCTTGTTTTGTAAATTTTGAAAGTGTTTTGTTTTTCGTGTTGCCATCATAGTTTTTTTCAAATAAAGAGATGGCCTATTTCCCTACTGCTGCATTTTGGTCTGATGATCCTTCTCTCCTTTCCTCGTCCGAGGATGAGGAGAGAGACAGCCCTTACAGAATCACCCACCAAACTAGGACCAAGCGGCAAGGGAGTGCTCAACAGAGCAACAAGGACTCCTGGACTTGGGAGGAGATCCTGGACGGTAGAGGACCTTGGGCTCAGCCAGGGGAATATCGCCGTCCCAAGGAGGAGTTGGAAGCAGCGAAGGCTGAGAGGCGCTGGTATGAGGAGGCAGCGCGGCGACGCGGTTGGGAGCCCGTGAGTCAGACCCAAACATTTCTTGGGAGGGGGCACACGAGGAGTGTGGCAAAGCCGGGTAGGATACCCGAGCCAACTCCCCGTGCTTACCGTGGAGGTAGAAGGCGTCGTACTGGTAAGACACCGTGTTATGCGGTAAAGCGCACGGTGTCCCCAGTACGCGTGCTTAGCCCAGTGCGGGCTATTCCACCTTGCCGCACTGGGAGGGCTAGGTTGGGCATCGAGCCGGATGTCATGAAGCCGGCCCAACGTATCTGGCCTCCAGTACGTCTCCTCGGGCCGGCATACATGGCACCAGCCTTACGAGTGGTGTCCCCGGTTTGCCAGTATAGCCCAGTGCGGGCTATTCCACCTCGCCGCATTGGCAGGGCTACGGGCACCATTCAACCTGGTAAGGTTGGGCAGGCTCGGTGCTCAAGAGCACGTGTCCTCCTTCACGGTCCGGTAGACCCGGTGCCACCTCCATGTACCAGTCCTCCGGTGGCAGCCCCCCCCGTACCAGGCTGTCTCTCCGGGTTCTCTCTCCAGCTGTTTCCTCCTCTCCAGCGCAGCCAGTGCCTAGACCACGCACCAGGCTGTCTCTCCTTCTCCTCCCTACAGAGCCGTCCTGCCATGACCAGCCAGAGCCGTCCTGCCATGACCAGCCAGAGCCGTCCTGCCATGACCAGCCAGAGTCGTCCTGCCATGACCAGCCAGAGTCGTCCTGCCATGACCAGCCAGAGTCGTCCTGCCATGACCAGCCAGAGTCGTCCTGCCATGACCAGCCAGAGCCGTCCTGCTATGACCTGCCAGAGCCGTCCATTCAGGACCTGCCAGAGCCGTCCAGCCAGGACCTGCCAGAGCCGTCCAGCCAGGGCCTGCCAGAGCCGTCCAGCCAGGGCCTGCCAGAGCCGTCCAGCCAGGGCCTGCCAGAGCCGTCCAGCCAGGACCTGCCAGAGCCGTCCAGCCAGGACCTGCCAGAGCCGTCCAGCCAGGACCTGCCAGAGCCGTCCAGCCAGGACCTGCCAGAGCCGTCCAGCCAGGACCTGCCAGAGCCGTCCAGCCAGGATCTGCCAGAGTCCCTCAGCCAGGATCTGCCAGAGTCCCTCAGCCAGGATCTGCCAGAGTCCCTCAGCCAGGATCTGCCAGAGTCCCTCAGCCAGGATCTGCCAGAGTCCCTCAGCCAGGATCTGCCAGAGTCCCTCAGCCAGGATCTGCCAGAGTATATCAGCCGGGACCTGCCCCTTGTCCCGGTGTTGCCCCTTGTCCCGGTGCTGCCCCTTATCCCGGTGCTGCCCCTTGTACCGGTGCTGCCCCTTGTCCCGGTGCTGCCCCTTGTCCCGGTGCTGCCCCTTGTCCCGGTGCTGCCCCTTGTTCCGGTGCTGCCCCTTATCCCGGTGCTGGTCTTTATCCTGGTGCTGCCCCTTATCCTGGTGCTGCCCCTTGTCCCGGTGCTGCCCCTTGTCCCGGTGCTGCCCCCTGTCCCGGTGCTGCCCCTTGTCCCGGTGCTGCCCCTTGTCCCGGTGCTGCCCCTTCTCCTGGTGCTCGCCGTTTATTTAGGGGATGTTAGTTTTAGGGTGGTCATTAGGAGGGGAAGACAGAAACGGGGAGTGACTATGGTGGTGTGGGGACAGCGTCCAGAGCCGGAGCCACCACCGTGGTCAACTGCCCACCCAGACCCTCCCCTGGACTTTGTGCTGGTGCGCCCGGCGTTCGCACCTTGAGGGGGGGGTTCTGTAACGGTCCTGACCTGTTTTATGTTGTTTTTGTATGTGTTTAGGTCAGGGCATGTGTTTTGGGTGGGCAGTCTATGTTATCTGTTTCTATGTTGGTTTTGGTTGCCTGGTATGGCTCTTAATTAGAGGCAGGTGTTTTGCGTTCTCCTCTAATTAAGAGTCATATTTAGGTAGGGTGTTCTCACTGTTTGTTGGTGGGTGATTTGTCTCCTGTGTCGTCGAATGTATGTACCATACGGGACTGTTTGGCTGTTCGTTTATTTTGATGTCGTCTGTTTCCTGTCCGTGAGTTTTACGTTAGTTATGTAGTTTATGTTCAGGTTTCGTCGACGTCGTTTTCTTGTTTTGTAAATTTTGAAAGTGTTTTGTTTTTCGTGTTGCCATCATAGTTTTTTTCAAATAAAGAGATGGCCTATTTCCCTACTGCTGCATTTTGGTCTGATGATCCTTCTCTCCTTTCCTCGTCCGAGGATGAGGAGAGAGACAGCCCTTACAATGTTCAGAACCTTTGTGCATTCATTGGGGTTTCACATCTTTCACCCCTGAGCCATAGGCTCACCATTTAGTAATTTCAACAACCACTTAATCCAATATCAAAAAACACAAGATACTCATTTCAAAACTGTTCTTTTTGAAGTGCTGAATAGAAATAATAATTGATGGTCAATATAATTTTCCATACAGTATTTGACTATTACTTGACATGCACAATTATTATTATTATTTTTTTTTTTAAATATAACTTGTATCCAACGGCAGGTTGTGAGCATGTTGATAAGTATTTCAGTCTTAGTTTCATAATCCTTATACAGTAGGCTACACACGTAGGACAAATCATCAGAAATAGGGGTATTGTAAAGCAGTTGGCTACTGTAAAAATGTAGCATGGTATTGTATTCCATTTCTGCCCCATGCAACATTTTCAACTGATACAGTATCGCCTGTCTCCATACTTGACAAAATTCATCAGCTTACAGTGACTGTATCAATGAAATTCAGATAATGAGTGGAATATATTTTCATATGTAACCAAAGTATTTCAGCAGTGAATTGTACACTACACTCCAAATGGTAGCACACAAGAGTGAAGCACACTGGCTGATGGAGAATGATGTACAGTATTTACAACCACATCCATATATGATTTGGTTTTACCTTCTAACTTAAAATTGATGTCAAATGAATACATTTATGAGGTACAAATATATGAACGTACTCAGTCAATCAAACATGTGCTTTGAGTTTTGAAACATGAGCCATTTTGATGATCTGTTTAGATTTCGGTGCTTAGAGTTGTGAAAATGTACCACATACTTATGGAAATTGCACCAAAGTGATTGGAGAAAAAAAACTGCACTATCCTAATGATGAGACCTGACTCATAAAGTTTCCTTTTAGAAGGAAGCAATATTATAGCCTGGTGTAGTCAACGTAAAGCCGTAAGCATTAGGCATGTTAAATCCGAGACCTGTATTTCTCTGCATGGCTGTGATAAACACGAGAAGGCCTCCATGTGAAATTAACAGCTTTAATCACTCCCAAACGAGACCAGTCTAACCAGGGCAAGATGAAGCCAGGGACAAATGATATGCTGAGCTGGGTTCTAATGCTCGTTCAGTGAAATAGAGTTTTGATATATATTCACTAATATCTATTCTCATGAACAGGGAAATGTTTGGGTAATCCCAATTGCGACGTCAACTATGGATTTTGTCCCCATCCTATCATATTCATTAGATTTGTTTCAATTGTGAGTATATGGGATAGCACAATGTAGTGTGTCGAATGTGTATATGTGTGCATAAAATATTCAGATCTGCTCACCTGTTGCATAGAGTAAAAGCAACGTGAAGAAAACACTGGCCATGTTGCCCAGGTAACAGTCATGCTAATATTCCCTGCCTGTAATATAAAAACAAAAAAGACAATGGCATGGAAACAACCCAGCGGGCAGCAAAATACTGTACACATTCAAACAGACCTGAGCTCTGAACGCTACATTTTTCACCAAGGAATGTTGTGAGAGGAACTCCCCTGTTCACAAAAACACACACATTCTCTGATTGATCGCTGATCAAAGACTCACTACAGCCCAACCACAGAAACACTATATCTTAATAACTTATCTTCTCGAACAAACATTAATCAAACTAAATATATTATTGAAACAAAATATATTTCAATAAGTGCAGTCTCACAGATCCGTCCATTCAGAGTACCAACAGAATCATACTTCCTCCCTAAGTCTTCCCTCAACAACAACAAACAAGATCATTCTTAAATTGCATTTTTCTTTAGGAAATATTCCTATTGACATCCAATGTACATCGACATACATCATTCTAATAACTTACTTGTTGAAGACTCTCAGAGCGATGACTAAAATGGATCCAAGGTTAATTTCCTGTTGAATCAGACCTAGTAAATAGAGGGACTCCACCTTCAGGTGAAACCAAATGTAGCTTCACTCACCCATATACATCTATCTCTACAGAGAGCAAGGTCCACCCATGTAACAGTCCCCTTATCAGTCACACTTGCATGAGTGAGTGCTTAAGAGTTTGTTTGAGTGTGTGTCACAGTTTCACCTTCTAGCATAGTGATTATTGGCATAGTTAAGCTTGCTGGTAGAGCAGAAGGTTACAAGAGAGTCAACTGAGGTAGGTCGTCTACCCAACAGATTACTTTGGGGGGCTTTGACCCCCACATGACACATCTGGGATGTCGTCTGGGGTGATTAATACCACAGAGTGGTGGTGTTGTGACACAAACACACAACAGCCTTTAAGCAGACACACCTATGTGTTGCATTAGCTGCCATGTTTTAGTGTAAGTACAGCAGTTTCAATCTGAGGTTTTTCAACATGGGGCCACATACTTCTGACCCACATACAGTGACTTTGCAAAGTATTCAGACACCTTGACCTTTTCCACATTTTGTTACATTACATCCTTATTCTAAAATTGATTGAATAATTAAAAATCAAATCAAACGTATTTATATAGCCCTTCTTACATCAGCTGATATCTCAAAGTGCTGCACAGAAACCTAGCCTAAAACCCCAAACAGCAAGCAATGCAGGTGTAGAAGCACGGTGGCTTGGAAAAACTCCCTAGAAAGGCCAAAACCTAGGAAGAAACCTAGAGAGGAACCAGGCTATGAGGGGTGGCCAGTCCTCTTCTGGCTGTGCCGGGTGGAGATTATAACAGAACATGGCCAAGATGTTCAAATGTTCAGAAATGACTAGCATGGTCAAATAATAATAATCACAGTAGTTGTCGAGGGTGCAACAAGTCAGCACCTCAGGAGTAAATGTCAGTTGGCTTTTCATAGCCGATCATTAAGAGTATCTCTACCGCTCCTGCTGTCTCTAGAGAGTTGAAAACAGCAGGTCTGTGACAGGTAGCACGTCCGGTGAACAGGTCAGGGTTCCATAGACGCAGGCAGAACAGTTGAAACTGGAGCAGCAGCATGGCCAGGTGGACTGGGGACAGCAAGGAGTCATCATGCTAGGTAGTCCTGAGGCATGGTCCTAGGGCTTAGGTCCTCCGAGAGAGAGAAAGAAAGAAAGAGAGAAAGAGAGAATTAGAGAGAGCATACTTAAATTCACACAGGACACCGGATAAGACAGGAGAAATACTCCAGATATAACAGACTGACCCTAGCCCCCCAACACAAACTACTGCAGCATAAATACTGGAGTCAGGAGACACTGTGGCCCCATCCGATGATACCCCCAGACAGGGCCAAACAGGCAGGATATAACCCCACCCACTTTGCCAAAGCACAGCCCCCAAAACACTAGAGGGATATCTTCAACCACCAACTTACCGTCCTGAGACAAGGCCGAGTATAGCCCACAAAGATCTCCGCCACGGCACAACCCAAGGGGGGGCGCCAACCCAGACAACAAGATCACGTCAGTGACTCAGCCCACTCAAGTGACGCACCCCTCCTAGGGACGGCATGAAAGAGCACCAGTAAGCCAGTGACTCAGCCCCTGTAATAGGGTTAGAGGCAGAGAATCCCAGTGGAGAGAGGGGAACCGGCCAGGCAGAGACAGCAAGGGCGGTCCGTTGCTCCAGAGCCTTTCCATTCACCTTCACACTCCTGGGCCAGACTACACTCAATCATATGACCTACTAAAGAGATGAGTCTTCAGTAAAGACTTAAAGGTTGAGACCGAGTCTGCGTCTCTCACATGGGTAGGCAGACCATTCCATAAAAATGGAGCTCTATAGGTGAAAGCCCTGCCTCCAGCTGTTTGCTTAGAAATTCTAGGGACAATTAGGAGGTCTGCGTCTTGTGACCGTAGCGTACGTGTAGGTATGTATGGCAGGACCAAATCGGAAAGATAGGTAGGAGCAAGCCCATGTAATGCGTTGTAGGTTAGCAGTAAAACCTTGAAATCAGCCCTTGCCTTAACAGGAAGCCAGTGTAAGGAGGCTAGCACTGGAGTAATATGATCAAATTTTGGGGTTCTAGTCAGGATTCTAGCAGCCGTATTTAGCACAAGCTGAAGTTCATTTAGTGCTTTATCCGGGTAGCCGGAAAGTAGAGCATTGCAGTAGTCTAACCTAGAAGTAACAAAAGCATGGATTAATTTTTCTGAAAAATTTTTGGACAGAAAGTTTCAGATTTTTGCAATGTTACGTAGATGGAAAAAAGCTGTCCTTGAAACAGTCTTGATATGTTCGTCAAAAGAGAGATCAGGGTCCAGAGTAACGCAGAGGTCCTTCACAGTTTTATTTGAGACGACTGTACAACCATCAAGATTAATTTTCAGTTTCAACAGAAGATCTCCTTGTTTCTTGGGACCTAGAACAAGCATCTCTGTTTTGTCCGAGTTTAAAAGTAGAACGTTTGCAACCATCCACTTCCTTATGTCTGAAACACAGGCTTCTAGCGAGGGGAATTTTGGGGCTTCACCATGTTTCATTGAAATGTACAGCTGTGTGTCATCCGCATAGCAGTGAAAGTTAACATTATGTTTTCGAATGACATCTCCAAGAGGTAAAATATATAGTGAAAACAATAGTGGTCCTAAAACAGAACCTTGAGGAACAACACAATTTACAGTTGATTTGTCAGAGGACAAACCATTCACAGAGACAAACTGATATCTTTCCGACAGATAAGATCTAAACCAGGCCAGAACTTGTCCGTGTAGACCAATTTGGGTTTCCAATCTCTCCAAAAGAATGTGGTGATCGATGGTATCAAAAGCAGCACTAAGGTGCTAAGGTCTGACGCCATTAAAAGGTCATTTACCACCTTCACAAGTGCAGTCTCAGTGCTATGATGGGGTCTAAAATCAGACTGAAGCATTTCGTATACATTGTTTGTCTTCAGGACAATGTCCGGAACCATGTCCAGATAAAGCGTCCGGAGAGAAAAAGTTGAATGAAAGAAAGTTGAGTGAGGGAAAAACTAAAAATATAAACGGTAATTAAAAAGTAAAAACCGTAAAGTTGTCAGGTAGCAAAGTAAGGTTGGCAACAAAACGCACAGCAACACATAAACAAGTCTGCAAGTTGTGAACGGAAATGTAACCCAGTCCGCGCGGGATTCGTGATCTCAGCTGTTGACAGTCAGCAATCTACACAAAATACCGCATAATGACAAAGCAAAAGAAAGGTTGTAAGCTATTTTTGCAAAACAATTTTTTTTTTAAATGAGCTCAGGTATATCCTGTTTCCATTGATCATCCTTGAGATGTTTCTACAACTTGATTGGAGTCCACCTGTGGTAAATACAACTGATTGAACATGATTTTGAAAGGCACATGCCTGTCTATATAAGGTCCCACAATTGACAGTGTATGTCATGAGGTCGGAGGAATTCTCCGTAGAGCTCCGAGACAGGATTGTGTCAAGGCACAGATCTGGGGAAGGGTACCAAAACATTTCTGCAGCATTGAAGGTCCCCAAGAACATAGTGGTCTCCATCATTCTTAAATGGAAAAAATTTTGAACCACCAAGACTCTTCCTAGACCTGGCCGCCTGGCCAAATTGAGCAATCGGGGGAGAAGGGCAATCAGGGAGGGGACCAAGAACCCGATGGTCACACTGAGAGAGCTCTAGGGAACCTTCAAGAAGGAGAACCATCTCTGCAGCACTCAAACAATCAGGCCTTTATGGTAGAGTGGCCAGACGGAAGCCACTCTTCAGTAAAAGGCACATGACAGCCTGCTTGGAGTTTGTCAAACGGTACCTAAAGACTCTCAGACCATGAGGAACAAGATTCTCTGGTCTGATGAAACCAAGATTGAACTGAATGCCAAGCGTCATATCTGGAGGAAACCTGGCACCCTCCCTACGGTGAAGCATGGTGGTGGCAGCATCATACTGTGGGGATGTTTTTTTTAGTGACAGGGACTGGGAAACTAGTCAGGATCGAGGGAAAGATGAAAGGTGCAAAAGTACAGAGAGATCCTTTATGAAAACCTGCTCAGGACCTCAGACTGGGGGCGAAGGTTCACCTTCCAACAGGACAATGACCCTAAGCACAAAGCCAAGAAAAACCCAGGAGTGGCTTCAGGACAAGTCTCTGAATGTCCTTAAGTGGTCCAGCCAGAGCCAAGGCTTGAACCCGATAAAAATCTTTGGAGAGACCTGAAAATAGCTGTTTTAACCTAGGCAGCTGAGAGCCTCCATCGTCTGATTTAGTCAATCAAACTGAACAATGGTTAGAATACAAAAACAACATATCTGATAATTACATATTATACAACGGGTGGTTCTAATCCTGAATGCTGATTGGTTAAAACCGCATTCCAGCCGGTGTCTATTCCTCAAGTTATCACTGGCTAAATCTATGACCTTAAAATGCCTATTTACTCTGTTCCACCTGACTGCGCAATCTACTGTCTCATCAGCCCAGCCAGGCAATGTATAAACTTGATCTCCACTATAAAAAGCATCTGGACGTTATCTCACATTTCTTCAGATTAACATTTAGTTTTCAACTGTGGAGATTTGGATATACCTTGCTGTCTGTCTCTCCAACATTTGCAACATTGTTTACATTTTCAAATTCGATCTCCAGCTGTCCCATAGTAATGAACATGTCGGGAGTCGGGACTAGACACACAGTCAGGCAGAGTTTCTCAGCCAGTGAAATCATGAATCAGCTGGCATCATTTATATGGATATATACAAAGAAATGTAAATTGAAAAGGTCAAACAAGTTTGCAGTCTTTCCAACTTCAGTTTGAAGTGATTGTGTTAGCTGTGCTGTTGACTAGTTCTTTTGAACAACAGTGTCCTGACGAGAGAGCACATTTTCTATGCCAGGCGAAATTGCGCCTCATTAGCTCATTGTTATGGATGTATTCAAATAAATGTCACTAGAAAACAGCTTAAACAAATGCAAATGAAGCTACTGTTGTTATTCTTCTGCACTGTTTGACGTGACTGTAAGTTAGCCGTAGTTGGCTAGCTAGCAAGCAAGGGATAAGAATGTTGCCAGCCAGTATGGCAATGGAACGTTTCGAACGAATGACTGGGTCGCCTTCATAGACACAGAAGAAAAAGACTGAACGACTGGGTCGCGCCTGTGGCAACCGACCCGATAGAACGAATGACCAGCCAGCTTGGGTAGCAATCCTTGTGGAAGGTTGAAATAGTATGAATAAATTCATTTAAAAAAATAAAAAATATGAAAATATGTCAGTCATTATTTGAATATGTTGGTAAGTTGTTGTTAAAGTGATAATGCCCTCGAAGCCGGTGTTTGGAGAATATATTGACACAGTTTTCCGGCCCTCGACATAGTCTCTCGCCTAACAACACTTTTCGGGCATTATCACTTAACTGTCAGGTTTTGGCCAGGACTGTTCAGGTTTTGGTCACTAGATGTCCCCATTGCACCTTTTTTGTACCTTTTGTTTTTTCCTTGCTCTAATTATTGTTTGCACCTGTGTCGTTCCCTTGTTAGTATTTAAACCCTGTGTGTTCCTCAGTTCTTTGCTCAGTGTTTGTATGTTAGCACCCAGCCCCAGCCCAAGCCTTGTTCTGAACACATATTGTCTCTTGTTGGATTTTCCAGAGGTTCTCTGGTTTTGTTCTTGTGTTTTTTGGATTAGTCTTTTGAGGTTTATTTTTTCCCTTGCTGTTCTTACCACTTTGTGGATTTTCTTTGTATTTTGGAAGATATCCTATTTTTGCCTCTTGGCTTTATTTTGGACATTGTGGATTTAGATTCTTTGCCTGAAGATTTTGTTCTTTAATTAAACCACCATCTCTAGTACTGCTGTGTCTGCCTCATCTTCTGGGTTCTGCCGATTATTAGTGACTGTTTCTCGCACCGAGTCCTGACATTAACCATATGTGGTCAAGTATTTTGGCACAGACAAACAATAATATCAGCCAATACAGTAGATCCAATCAAATATATATTTAACCTACAGCAAACAACATGTATTGTAAAACAACAAGTGAAAAGGCCACATAGGTCAATATCACACTGGACAGGTGGTTCCGCAGTGCAGGTGTCATCATCACCAGAGTCCAACTGAAGAGTTCACACTACTACTAGGGTGACATGTGGTGCAGTGACGCACATTTGATGAGTGTGATGGGAGGGATCTGTTCATGTTCAAAGACAAGGTCAAGTGGAGACTGTTTCATGGCTCAGGAGCTGTGTCCATTACTATGGGGTCATTACACAGCAAAGTAGCACACTATTTATTCCCTGATAAATTACCCAATAATGTCTGTCCATGTCCTGGCTGTTACAAATGGAAAGGTGCACATGCAGAGAATTCGTTTTTTGAATCTCTAATTGCTGTTCACAATTATAATATGTCTGGGGAAGCTAACCATATCCTAATAATTATGATAGATCACACAGTATTTCCATCTAAATGAAAGGAAACACCAATGTTGAAGAGTCAAGTTTCAGTCAGAAATCTCTGAGATGTATTTCTCTCCCTCTACCACTAGCATGATCTGTAATGTCCTAGATTGGAAACACTATTTGCCCCTTTTGCTCACGTCTTTCAAAAAAAAATTAGGAGTATCCTTATGTATTTTTGGGAATAAATGTGTTTATGTAGTATCTTCATTTAATTATGAAGAGACAGAATAGCTTCTCCATTTAAAATTATAGCAAACTACAACCCTGCAAAGGCTAAAAGGACAACATATCCTTGCCTTTTTGTACAATGAAGTATAGAGACCATATCTGAACATACTAGGGCGACATCTGGTGGATCCTACCTCCCCTGTGGGTAGGAGAAACAAGAACCCCATCTGTCTGTCATTGTTCATCTGTGGCTCCAAGCTTTGGCAGGAAAGTGTACTACAACAGAGTTTACGTATAGAAACATAGCTCCCATCAAAATGGGACTAAATTATAGATTCTCTGCAGAAGGATAATACTTCAATTTCATAAATTGAGTATTAATAACCCCATGATGGTGCTAAAACTAGTCACATATTTTTGTCTAGTCACATATTATAGCTGAGCTTGCAGCATCTAATACAACATAAATGTGAATCATCTGTTTAAAATTAGATCATTGTTCCACATAAACTTAGTTTCTTTGGTAATGAAATACCCATACATTGTTAGAAAGTATATGTTCTTGCTGAATAGGCCTCTACAGCATATTGAAACTGACAGTGCATTGCACTATGATGATGTCAATGGCCCAGTACCATTAAAATAAATAAAACAGGAATTGCATGAAGGTGGCAGCCAAAATGGAGTCCAGACAGGCTTTTATACCTGTGACGTAAAGGGCAGGGTGACATATAGAGACCTTGGAATGTCTCCAGACACAGCTGATATTGTATAGGGAGAGAGGAAAGCAGACAAGCATGAAAACAGAAAATAGGTAGTGGCGTGAGGGAGGAGCGGTAGGTCATGCCCTGGAAGTCCCCTGAATCTGGCTGTATGTTGGTTCTGAGGGATCATTATAGCCCTCTTCTCCATTAAAGGTCCTACTGCTCCGATGTTATCTATACCATAAGTTGTAACTCTTCAACATTTATCCATTGTCTCCGATGGCTTGACTTCTCCTTAAATATCTTCTTACCATTCTGCTTCTTGCTTCTTTTGCGAGTTTGTCACTGCCGATTGGTTAAGTTCAATTACCCCCCATTGTTTTTCACCAATAACAAGCATCGAGACTGGGTTGTGACTAGGAGTTATTTTTCGTAGCAGGTCAGGATAGCCTTTTAGCTAACCCTAACCTTTTCCTTACCTATAGGCGGTGGCCTATAGAAGCCTATTGTCCCATGCTAATTGTCTTGTAGTGTATCTACTAAAAATGTACACTTTAAATTCCAGACAAAGGCTAGACCAAGTTTGTAAAATATTTCCTTTGAATGATATGGCTCATTTGTGGCAAAAATGGGCCAAATTAATAATTAATATGAAAAAAAAAATCGTCCAGAGACAAAACAGCTGATAAACATTACAGTATACTGTATGCCTAGGATAATACCTAGGTGTCTGGTTAGACTGTAAACTCTCCTTCCAGACTCACATTCCAATCCAAACTCGCATCTCCAATCCAAAATTAAATCTAGAATCGACTTCCTATTTCGCAACAAAGCATCCTTCACTCATGCTGCCAAACATACCCTCATAAAACTGACTATCTTACGGATCCTTGACTTCAGTGATGTAATTTACAAAATAGCCTCCAACACTCTACTCAGCAAATTGGATGTAATCTATCCCAGTGCCATCCGTTTTGTCACCAAAGCCCCATATACCACCCACCACTGCGACCTGTATGCTCTCGTTGGCTGGCCCTCGCTTCATATTCGTCGCCAAACCGACTGGTTCCAGGTCATCTATAAGTCTTTGCTAGGTAAAGCCCCGCCTTATCTCAGCTCACTGGTCACCATAGCAGCACCAACCCGTAGCACACGCTCCAGCAGGTATATTTCACTGGTCATCCCCAAAGCCAGCTCCTCCTTTGGCCTCCTTTCCTTCCAGTTCTCTGCTGCTAACTACTGGAATGAATTGTAAAAATCACTGAAGCTGGAGTCATATCTCCCTCACTAACTTTAAGCATCAACTGCCAGAGCAGCTTACCGATCATTGCAACTGTACACAGCCTATCTGTAAAAAGCCCACCGACTCCCTCATCCCCATACTGTTATTTATTTTGTTTGCTCCTTTGCACAGCATCTCTACTTGCATATTCATCTTCTGCACATCTATCACTTCAGTATTAATGCTAAATTGTAATTATTTCACCACTATGGCCTATTTATTGCCTTACCTCCCTAATCTTACTACATTTGCATACACTGTATATAGATTTTTCTATTCTATTTTTCTATTGTGACTGTACGTTTGTTTATCCCATGTGTAACTCTGTGTTGTTTGTGTCGCACTGCTTTGCTTTATCTTGGCCAGGCCACAGTTGTAGATGAGTACTTGTTCTCAGCTGGCCTACCTGGTAAATTAAAGGTGAAAAAAAAGAAGGGAAAAAAATAAATATTGCCCTAGTTGTGTCTGTTCTTTTGGCATCTCTACCCATTGAATAGAATTTATTACGTTCTTGTTCGTCGGTTTCCCCTACGTTGATCCACACAGAGTACAAAACACACACATTCCTAACACTCAAACACACACAATGCTTTAAATGGCAAAACCACCACTTTTGAACCTCATTTTCATTATCTCCAGCACAATACCAGTGTCTCCATATGTGAAAATGGCATATTTGGTAGCCCTTTCCATTCATTGCCCGTCATCCCGTATACAGGTTGAAAATGGCAGATTTTGTCATTGATACGTGCCTAAATTGGAACGCAGTGGCTGTACAGTAACATGCTAGACAGTAGGTCCTACATGATCTCAGAGCTCAGGTTCTCCGCTTCACAGCGATGGGTTTTGACTGACAGCCAATATAAACTTGAGCACCGCACGCAACAAAAAGATGAACTCATCCATCCAGCTAATTGGGATACTTTTGCTCATTTGTTATTGTCTGAGTGAGGGAAATGTGTTCTGAAAGATTAGACATTGAGGATTGTAATATCAAATAAACAAAAACAATTGTGCTCCCTTCAGTTTCTTAATGGCAAAGCTAGGAGAGCTCAAAACAGCACCTTATAGTTGAAGGCTCTTTCCTTGAGTCATAAAAGCACATTGAAATTACTTTGGAACTGCGCACAGTTTGGAGGTGTGTGGCCACTTGGAGACACCAGTTAGACCTCTCCCTCAAACACTTGTAATTTCAATGAATATTCTGATCATATTACTGAATGTATCCAGAGTATTTTCAGATTTCATTACTGACAAATACTGTGAAAGGTACAGTAAATGTAAAATGCACATCAAATCAACAGTAATGTTTGGATTCAGTCTTGTGTCAGGTGAACTGTTGTGCCTTTGGTCTGATAATTTCCACATAATCTCCAAAGCCTTCTGTTCAATTGCTACCATGGTCATACATGTGTTTTTATAGTTCTTCTGTTGGAAACCGAAAGGTTGCTGGATCAAATCCCTGAGCTGACAAGGTAAAAAATGTGACGTTCTGCCACTGAAAAGGAAAAAAAATCTGTCGTTCTGCCCCTGAGCAAGGCAGTTAGTCCACTGTTCCCCAGGCGCCGAAGACGTGGATGTCAATTGATTCAGGAGGGGTTGTGTTAAATGCAGAAGACACATTTCAGTTGAAGGCATTCGGTTGTACAACTGACTAGGTATCCCCCAATCAGACTTTATGGTAGAGTGGCCAGACGGAAGCCACTCTTCAGTAAAAAGGCACATAACAAGCCCGCCTAAAGTTTGCCAAAAGGCAAACAAAGGACTCTCAGACCATGAGAAAGAAAATTCTCTGGTCTAATGAAATCAAGATTGAACTTTTTGGCCTGAATGTCAAGCGTCATGTCTGGAGGAAAGCTGGCACCATCCCTATGGTGGTGGCAGCATCATGCTGTGGGGATTTTTTTTCATCGGCAGGGACTGGGAGACTAGTCAGGTTTGAGGGAAAGATGAACGGAGCAAAGTACAGAGAGATCCTTGATTTTTTTTTAAACGTATCCAGAGCGCTCAGGACCTGACTGGGGCGAAGGTTCACCTTCCAACAGGACCACGACCATAAGCATACAGCCAAGAAAAACCCAGGAGTAGCTTCAGGACAAGTCTCTGAATGTCCTTGAGTGTCCCAGCCAGAGCTCAGACTTTAACCCGATCGAACATTTCTGGAGAGATCTGAAAATAGCTGTGCAGCGACCCTTCCCATCCAACCTGACAGAGCTTGAGAGGATCTGCAGAGAAAAATGGGAGAAACTCCCCAAATACAGGTGTGCCAAGCTTGTAGTGTCATACCCAAGAAGATGCGAGGCTGTAAACGCTGCCAAAGGTGCTACAACAAAGTACTGAGTCATACTTATGTAAATGTGATATTTCAGTTTATTTTGTACATTTGCAAAAAAAAAAAAAAATGTTTTTGTTTTGTCATTATGGGATATTGTGTGTAGATTGATGAGAAAAGAAAAAAAAACTATTTCATCCATTGTAGAATAAGGCTCTAACGTAACAAGAGTTACTTTCTGAATGCACTGTAGCAACTGCAGATTGCCCCTTAAACATTGTTTATTAGTTTTCTATTGTAATCAAATAAAAGTTTGTCATGTGCGCTGAATACAACAGGTGTAGATCTTACAGTGAAATGCTTACTTACAAGCCCTAACCAACAGTGACATTTTTAAGTTAAAAATAGGCATTAGGTAAACAATAGACAAGTAAAGAAAGAAAAAAAAAATGAAACAGTAAAATAACAGTAGCGAGGCTATTGGTGGGGGCACAATGCAAATAGTCTGGGTAGCCATTTGATTACCTGTTCGGGAGTCTTATGGCTTGGGGGTAAAAGCTGTTGAGAAGCCTTTTGGTCCTAGACTTGGCGCTCCGGTACCGCTTGTCATGCGGTAGCAGAGTGAACAGTCTATGACTGGGGTGGCTGGGGTCTTTGACAATTTATAGGCCCATTGATGTACTGGGCCGTACACACTACCCTCTGTAGTTCCTTGCGGTCGGAGGCCGAGCAGTTGCTGTACAAGGCAGTGATGCAACCAGTCAGGATGCTCTCGATGCTGCAGCTGTAGAACCTTTTGAGGATCTGAGGACCCATGCCAAATATTTTCAGTCTCCTGAGGGGGAATATGTTTTGTTGTGCCCTCTTCATGACTGTCTTGGTGTGTTTGGACCATTCTAGTTTGTTGGTGATGTGGACACCAAGGAACTTGAAGCTCTCAACCTGCTCCACTATAGCCCCGTCGATGAGAATGGGGGCATGCTCGGTCCTTCTTTTCCTGTAGTCCACAATCATCTCCCTTGTCTTGATTACGTTGAGGGATAGGTTATTATTCTGGCACCAATCGGTAATCGAAATTAAGTAGCGGTTCGTAGTGGAGCAGAGCTCATGGAAAACCACAGGTTCTGCTCGTTTCAGCAGTCAGTCATCTCAGCAGTTTTTCAGATAGCTTCTATACTGAACAAAAATATAAATGCAACATGTAAAGTGTTGGTCCCATATTTCATGAGCTGAAATAAAAGATACCAGAAATGTTCCATATGCACAAAAAGCTTATTTCTCTATAAAAAAAGGTGTCCAAATTTGTTTTACAACCCTGTTAGTGAGCATTTCTCCTTTTTTCAAGATAATCCATCCACCCGACACGTGGCATATCAAGAAGCTGATTAATCAGCATGATCATTACGCAGGTGCTCCTTGTGCTGGGGACATTAAAAGGCAACTCTAAAATGTGCAGTTTTGTCACACAACACAATGCCACAGATGTCTCAAGTTGAGTGAGTGTGCAATTGTGATGCTGACTGCAGAAATGTTCACCAGAGCTGTTGGCAGAGAATTGAATGTTCATTTCTCTACCATAAGCCACCTCCAACATAATTTTAGATGTCAACCCGCAGACAACGTGTAACCAAGCCAGGCCAGGACCTTCACATCTGGCTTCTTCACCTGCGGGATCGTCTGTGAGCGGACAGCTGATGAGTATTTCTGTCTGTAATAAAGCCCGGTTGTGGGGGAAAACTAATTTAGATTGGCTGGGCCTGGCTCCTAGGTGGGTGGGCCTCTGCCCTCCCAGGCCCACCTATGGCTGCTTCCCTGTCCACTCATGTGAAATCCATAGATTATGGCCAAATTTACTTATTTCAATTAACTAATTTCCTTATAAACTCAGCAAAAAAAGAAACGTCCTCTCACTGTCAACTGCGTTTATTTTAAGCAAACTTAACATGTGTAAATATTTGTATGAACATAACAAGATTCAACAACTGAGACCAACTGAACAAGTTCCACAGACATGTGACTAACAGAAATTGAATAATGTGACCCTGAACAAAGGGAGGGGTCAAATTCAAAAGTAACAGTCAGTATCTGGTGTGCCCACCAGCTGCATTAAGTACTACAGTGCATCTCCTCCTCAAGGACTGTACCAGATTTGCCAGTTCTTGCTGTGAGATGTTACCCCACTCTTCCACAAAGGCACCTGCAAGTTCCCGGACATTTCTGGGGAGAATGGCCCTAGCCCTAGCCCTCCGAACCAACAGGTCTCAGACGTGCTCAACGGGAATGAGATCCGGGTTCTTCGTTGGCCATGACAAAACACTGACATTCCTGTCTTGCAGGAAATCACGCACAGAACGAGCAGCATGGCTGGTGGCATTGTCATACTGGAGGGTCATGTCAGGATGAGCCTGCAGGAAGGGTCCCACATGAGGGAGGACGTCTTCCCTGTAACGCACAGCGTTGAGATTGCCTGCAATGACAACAAGCTCAGTCCGATGATGCTGTGACACACCGCCCCAGACCATGACGGACCCTCCACCTCCAAATCGATCCCAATAAAGAGTACAGGCCTCGGTGTAACGCTCATTCCTTTGACGATAAACGCGAATCCAACTATCCGTGATTTTCAGATGTAGAAAGGCCTCTTTAGTGTCCAACGTTTTCATAACTGTGACCTTAATTGCCTACCGTCTGTAAGCTGTTAGTGTCTTAACGACCGTTCCACAGGTGCATGTTCATTAATTGTTTATTGTTCATTGAACAAGCATGGGAAACAGTGTTTAAACCCTTTACAATGAAGATCTGTGAAGTTACTAGGATTTTTACAAATTATCTTTGAAAGACAGGGTCCTGAAAAAGGGACGTTTCTTTTTTTTGCTGAGTTTATGAACTGTAACTCAGCCAAATCTTTGAAATGGCTGCATTTATATTTTTGTTCAATGTAGAAACACTTTTCTTTAAAGTATATTTTGTGTAGGCCTACCGCGTGACTTTTGATTCACTTTCAGATCGGCATCTAATTTACAATAGACTAGCTAGAGGTTGACCTTGCACTTTCTATAACAGCCTTAAACTTCCGTGACATTTATCATGTGTGTCTTAACTTATAAATCCAGGCACAAATAATGTTTGGCATGTTTTTATTGATATGTCAACTAGAAGAATAATTCTGGAAGAGGGTTAGAAAAGTAGGCAACCAACAAACACAAATGGAAAGCAGAACACTGTCATGTGGGTAAAATAATGATATGGCTTGAATCCTTCAGAAAACAAACAAATTGTAACCAAAGTATTAAGCCACAATTTTTCACACTAGTTTCATGAAGAGGAATGGATTTGTAAAGAAAGAAAATGCAACAAAACAACCCTGCTGGTTTATCAAAATAAAAGAAACAGTCTCAACATAAAACATTTAAATATCAAGGCCAGTGTATGAAAAATATTTACAAACCTTCTCATTAAATTGAACGAAATAGCAACAAAGGTAACAACAATTGCATAATTTGGTCTCACAGTAGACAGTACAGTTCAGGCTGTCAAGCCACCGCTTGGAGAATTATAGCCACTACCCTGTTACAAACAACGAGCCAGCATGTGATTCCAACACCACCTGAAACACAGGCACAAGAGCAGGTGAATGAATAATCATTATATTACCGTTTAGATCCAGATCCAGATCAATGTCATCTAACCTCATTTAAAAGTGTCAACGATCAAGATTCTCAATCACAGATCAAGCCAAACAATTTAAAATCATAAAAATGTGACAAATCCACATGCAGGGATTTAGAAGTGATCCATAGGTATTACTGTTCTTAGAGAAACAGACTTTTGGGTTTAAATAGAGCTGAGGAAACATCTGCTAAAAAAATACTCTTTAAAGATGAGGGAACTGGTATTCATTCTGCTCTCTTTGAGCTTTAAAACAAAACAGACATTGAGTTGAATGGATTGAATAGCACTAATACAATCCTCATTTACCTCCATTACTGTTCAGTTATATAAACAGTAGAGATATCTGCATACCTAAAGGAAGCTACAGGTGCAAAGTAGTGTAGGCTATACACTGTACAGTAAGTTCTGTTATCCTGAAATATCCCTGTGTGGTGTTAGAGCCCCTCTCAGGGCAGGCGCTGTAATCTGTTTTACCTGCTACTCCAGATGGGAAGGCCACCATTCGCTCTAGAGGAGAAATCCACTTACTGGGCAAGACCGTCACTGGGTCAACATAGTATTTCCAGATCAGAGAGATCATCAGCACAGCCTTGGAGAGACAGAAGGGGGGGGGGGGGGGGGAAATCAGTCATCATCCCCAGTCCCAAATCTCTATTAAATATTTGCATAGTTTCCTATTGCAAGATTGTGAAATAATCCTAGCTACTATGGAAATATACCAATAAATGTAAAATTAAAAAATAAAAAATAATTCTGCTCTACTTCACTTACCTGCAGAATATAGTACACTATGTTGACGACCCACTTGATTTTGGTCTGCTGACCAGTTCTGGATTTAACTGAGATAAGAAAGGAAAATACAAACTTCAGACAACAAACTGACGACTGGGTGTGGTTTCCCCACATGGAGACAATTTGTCACAATGGGACTGTAAAGGTGTCCGCAGGCTTCCCATCCAAAACAGTTTGGAACAGTTTGTGCATATATTATGATGGCATTTTGTGATGTTTTGGTCTTCGGCCGGGGTTTCTGCGGCTGTTCGTGCACACAAAAGCATTTCTTGAGGCAAGCGAAGTCGGTGAAACCGATTAGTCTCTCGATGAATGACAACAAACACTTCATTGAAGAATCCCTACTGTTGACCAATCAACGACGAAGGGGCATAGACTTCAGCTACCAACTTCGGCTTGCAACTAGAAACATTTGTGTGCACGAACAGCTGAGAAAACCCTTGCCGAAGACCAAAACTATAGTCATAATATATATATAATATACATATATACACTGCTCAAAAAAATAAAGGGAACACTTAAACAACACAATGTAACTCCAAGTCAATCACACTTCTGTGAAATCAAACTGTCCACTTAGGAAGCAACACTGATTGACAATAAATTTCACATGCTGTTGTGCAACTGGAATAGACAAAATGTGGAAATTATAGGCAATTAGCAAGACACCCCCCAAAACAGGAGTGATTCTGCAGGTGGTGACCACAGACCACTTCTCAGTTTCTATGCTTCCTGGCTCATGTTTTGGTCACTTTCGAATGCTGGCGGTGCTCTCACTAGTGGTAGCATGAGACGGAGTCTACAACCCACACAAGTGGCTCAGGTAGTGCAGTTCATCCAGGATGGCACATCAATGCGAACTGTGGCAAAAAGGTTTGCTGTGTCTGTCAGCGTAGTGTCCAGAGCATGCAGGCGCTACCAGGAGACAGGCCAGTACATCAGGAGACGTGGAGGAGGCCGTAGGAGGGCAACAACCCAGCAGCAGGACCGCTACCTCCGCCTTTGTGCAAGGAGGTGCACTGCCAGCGCCCTGCAAAATGACCTCCAGCAGGCCACAAATGTGCATGTGTCTGCTCAAACGGTCAGAAACAGACTCCATGAGGGTGGTATGAGGGCCCGACGTCCACAGGTGGGGGTTGTGCTTACAGCCCAACACCGTGCAGGACGTTTGGCATTTGCCAGAGAACACCAAGATTGGCAAATTCGCCACTGGCGCCCTGTGCTCTTCACAGATGAAAGCAGGTTCACACTGAGCACATGAGCACGTGACAGACGTGACAGAGTCTGGAGACGCCGTGGTGAACGTTCTGCTGCCTGCAACATCCTCCAGCATGACCGGTTTGGCGATGGGTCAGTCAGGGTGTGGGGTGGCATTTCTTTGTGGGGCCGCACAGCCCTCCATGTGCTCGCCAGAGGTAGCCTGACTGCCATTAGGTACCGAGATGAGATCCTCAGACCCCTTGTGAGACCATATGCTGACACATGCACATTTGTGGCCTGCTGGAGGTCATTTTGCAGGACTCTGGCAGTGCACCTCCTTGCACAAAGGCGGAGGTAGCGGTCCTGCTGCTGGGTTGTTGCCCTCCTACGGCCTCCTCCACGTCTCCTGATGTACTGGCCTGTCTCCTGGTAGCGCCTGCATGCTCTGGACACTACGCTGACAGACACAGCAAACCTTTTTGCCACAGTTCGCATTGATGTGCCATCCTGGATGAACTGCACTACCTGAGCCACTTGTGTGGGTTGTAGACTCCGTCTCATGCTACCACTAGAGTGAGAGCACCGCCAGCATTCAAAAGTGACCAAAACATCAGCCAGGAAGCATAGGAACTGTGAAGTGGTCTGTGGTCACCACCTGCAGAATCACTTCTGTTTTGGGGGGTGTCTTGCTAGTTGCCTATAATTTCCACCTTTTGTCTATTCCATTTGCACAACAGCATGTGGAATTTATTGTCAATCAGTGTTGCTTCCTAAGTGGACAGTTTGATTTCACAGAAGTGTGATTGACTTGGAGTTACATTGTGTTGTTTAAGTGTTCCCTTTATTTTTTTGAGCAGTGTATATATATACGAACTGTTCCAAACTGTCTTTAAGGCTAGCAGGTGAGACTGTACAACAGCTGGTTAGGAGTTGAGCGAGACAGTGACAGAGAGGTCAGCAGAAGTGTTGCCCCTCCCCAAAGAAGCTTTGGTCAAGCCACTGGAAGTGTCTGACGTCAAGGTCATCTTTGTCTTCATTCATCCTCCACCAGCTCCACCCTGAGGATTATGGGAGATTTCTAATTCAAAACTCTCATGGATTCATACCGATAGCTGCATTCACCTAATCACTTCAGCCAACTACCCTAAAGATATGAAAATTTCTACTAAACATTATTTCCCTCTGCCATTGTCCTTGGACTATGAATTTGAAATGATAGGAGGTGTGGTAGAGTTACTGTGACTCCAGTGAGAACAGGAATATGCAGCCAATACAGCACATTCTACCCTTAAAATAAATGTCTATGGAGTGTAGTACGAACTACTTAAAATGGCCTCTACGAGTATATACAGTGCCTTCAAAAAGTATTTACACCCCTAGGCTTCCCCCCCCCCCTCCCTCATTGATGTGTTACAGTCTGAATTTAGAATGGATTACATTTAGATGTTATGTCACTGATCTACAAACAATACCCCATAATGTCAAAGTGGAATGATGTTTATAGAAATGTTTACAAATTAATAAAAAATGAAACGCTGAAATGTCTTGAGTTAATAATAATAAGTATTCAACCCCTTTGTTATGGCATGCCTAAATAACTTCACGAGTACAAATGTGCTTAACAAGTCACATAATAAGTTGCATGTACTATGTGCAATAAAAGGTGTTTAACATTAATGACTACCGCATCTCTGAAGTTATTAATTACACTTTGGATGATGTATCAATACACCCAGTCATTACAAAGATACAGGCATCCTTCCTAACTCAGTTGACAAAGAGGAAGGAAACTGCACAGGGATTTCACCATGAGGCCAATGGTGATTTTAAACCAGTTAAGAGTTGAATGGCTGTGACAGGAGAAAACTGAGGATGGATCAACAACATAGTAGTTAGTCCACAATAATAACCTAAATGACAGCGTGAAAAGAATTCCAATATTCCAAAACATGCATCCTGTTTGCAATAAGGCACTACAGGGCTCCCGAGTGGCGCAGCGAGAAGCGTCACTGCAGTTCTGGTTCGAATCCAGGCTGCATTACATCCGGCCGTGATTGGGAGTCCCATAGGGCAGCGCACAATTGGCCCAGCGTTGTCCGGGTTTGGCCGGGGTAGACTGTCATTGTAAATAAGAATTTGTTCTTTTTTTCTAATAATATTTTTTATTTATTTCACCTTTACTTAACTAGGCAAGTCAGTTTTAAGAATAAATAAGAAACAAATAAGAAATAAAAATAAGAAACAATACTGTCCAGCCGTATTCATTGACCTGGCCAAGGCTTTTGACTCTGTCAATCATCACATCCTCATCGGCAGACTCGATAGCCTTGGTTTCTCAAATGATTGCCTCGCCTGGTTCACCAACTACTTCTCTGATCGAGTTCAGTGTGTCAAATCGGAGGGCCTGTTGTCCGGGCCTCTGGCAGTCTCTATGGGGGTGCCACAGGGTTCAATTCTTGGGCCGACTCTCTTCTCTGTATACATCAATGATGTCGCTCTTGCTGCTGGCGAGTCTCTGATCCACCTCTACGCAGACGACACCATTCTGTATACTTCTGGCCCTTTTTTGGACACTGTTAACAACCCTCCAGATGAGCTTCAATGCCATACAACTCTCCTTCCGTGGCCTCCAACTGCTCTTAAATATAAGTAAAACTAAGTGCATGCTCTTCAACCGATCGCTGCCTGCACCTGCCCGCCCGTCCAGCATCACTACTCTGGACGGTTCTGACTTAGAATATGTGGACAACTACAAATACCTAGGTGTCTGGTTAGACTGTAAACTCTCCTTCCAGACTCACATCAAACATATCCAATCCAAAGTTAAATCTAGAATTGGCTTCCTATTTCGAAACAAAGCATCCTTCGCTCATGCTGCCAAACATACCCTCGTAAAACTGACCATCCTACCGATCCTCGACTTTGGCGATGTCATTTACAAAATAGCCTCCAATACCCTACTCAATAAATTGGATGCAGTATATCACAGTGCCATCCATTTTGTCACCAAAGCCCCATATACTACCCACCACTGCGACCTGTATGCTCTCGTTGGCTGGCCCTCGCTTCATACTCGTCGCCAAACCCACTGGCTCCAGGTCATCTACAAGACCCTGCTAGGTAAAGTCCCCACCTGTAGCACACGCTCCAGCATGTATATCTCTCTGGTCATCCCCAAAGCCAATTCCTCCTTTGGCCGCCTCTCCTTCCAGTTCTCTGCTGCCAATGACTGGAACGAACTACAAAAATCTCTGAAACTGGAAACACTTATCTCCCTCACTAGCTTTAAGCACCAGCTGTCAGAGCAGCTCACAGATTACTGCACCTGTACATAGCCCATCTATAATTTAGCCCAAACAACTACAGCTTCCCCTACTGTATTTATTTATTTTGCTCCTTTGCACCCCATTATTTCTATTTCTACTTTGCACATTCTTCCACTGCAAATCTACCATTCCAGTGTTTTACTTGCTATATTGTATTTACTTTGCCACCATGGCCTTTTTTTGCCTTTACCTCCCTTATCTCACCTCATTTGCTCACATTGTATATAGACTTATTTTTCTACTGTATTATTGACTGTATGTTTGTTTTACTCCATGTGTAACTCTGTGTTGTTGTATGTGTCGAACTGCTTTGCTTTATCTTGGCCAGGTCGCAATTGTAAATGAGAACTTGTTCTCAAGTTGCCTACCTGGTTAAATAAAGGTTACACATACTGCAAAAAAATGTGGGAAAGAAATTAACTTTTTGTCCTGAATACAAAGCATTATGCTTGTGGCAAATCCAACAAAACGCATCACTGAGTACCACTCTTCATATTTTCAAGCACGGTGGTGGCTGCATCATTTTATTTGTTTGTCATCGGCAAAGACTATGGAGTTTTTTAGGATAAAAAGAAAAGGAACAGAGCTAAGCACAGGCAAAGTCCTGAAACAAAACCTGGTTCAGTCTGCTTTTCAACAGGTACTGGGAGACAAATCCACCTTCCAGCAGGACAATACCCTAAAACGCAAAGCCAAATATACACTGGAGTTACTTACCAAGACAACATTGAATGTTCCTGGCTTAGTTACAGTTTTGACTTTAAAAGAGTCTTGAAAATCTATGGCAAAACTTGAAAATTACTATCTAGCAATGATCAACACCCAACTTGACAGAGCTTGAATCTAAAAAATAAAAAATAAAAAAAGAGCAAATATTGTACAATCCAGGTTTGCAAAGCTCTTAGAGACTTACCAAGAAAGACTTAGCTTTAAATCGCTGGCAAAAGGTGATTCTAACATCTAACAGCAGAGTTGAATACTTATCTAATGAAAATATTAGTATTTTATTTTTCCACTATTTATTTTTGTGGCTTGTGGAAGTGGTGTGCTGCTGAATGGTATTTTGTGTAGATCATTGACAATAAATAACAATTAAATCCATTTTAATCCTACTTTGTAAAAACAAAATGTGGAAAAAGTCAAGGGGTGTGAATACTTTCTGAAGGCACTTTATCAGTTTCTTTTGGACTGAATAACGGCCCTGCATTTGGTCACCACTGTGGTTTGTGGAAGTTGTGTGCTGCTGAATGGCACGTTCTTGAAATGGAGCCTCTTTCCTTTCCATCTCTGTTACTGTCAGGGGCTCCAGAGATTATAGCGGGAAAATGTAAAAAAGGTGAGTGAGTTGAGAGAAGGCTGATGGCAACAGGCTGCAGCTGTGCAGATGCCCCCCCAAATAAACACTCAGCTATTACCTTTCCTCTTAACATACACGAAGTGTACAAAACATTAAGAACACCTGCTCTTTCCATGACATAGCTTTAACCTGGATTCACATGGTCAGTCTATGATCCCTTATTGATGTCACTTGTTAAATCCACTTCACATCAGTGTAGATGAAGGGGAGGAGACAGGGTAAAGAAGGATTTTTAAGCCTTGAGACACGGATTGTGTATGTCAAATCTAATTTTATTGATCACATACACATATTTAGCAGATGTTATTGCGGGTGTAGCGAATTGCTTGTGATCCTAGCTCCAACAGTGCAGTAATATCTAACAATTCAAAACAATACACACAAATCTAAAAGTAAAAGAATGGAATTAAGAAATATATAAATATTAGGATGAGCAATGTCAGAGTGGCATAGACTAAAATACATTACAAACTGGGTGCTTCGAGCCATGAATGCTGATTGGCTGACAACTGTGGTATATCAGACCGTATACAATGGGTATGACAAAACATTTATTTTTACTGCTCCAATTACATTGGTAATCCATTTATAATTGCAAGAAGGCACCTCCAGGGTTTGTGGTACATGGCCAATATACCACGGCTAAAGGCTGTGTCCAAGCACTCCGCAATGCGTCGTGCATAAGAACAGCTCTTAGCAGTGGTATATTGGCCATATACCACACCCCCTCGTGCCTTGCTGTTTTATTGGAATACAGTATATGCATATGAAATGAGTAAAAGAGTATGTAAAAATGATTAAAGTGACTAATGTTCCATTATTAAAAAGTGACCAGTGATTCCATGTCTATATTTATAGGGCAGCAGCCTCTAAGGTGCAGGGTTGAGTGACCGTGCTAGTAGCCGGCTAGTGATGGCTATTTAACATTCGGATGGCCTTGAGATAGATGTTGTTTTTTAGTCTCTCGGTCCCAGCTTTGATATACTTGTACTGACATCGCCTTCTGGATGAAAGCGGGTTGAACAGGCAGTGGATCGGGTGGTTTATGTCCTTGATTATCTTTTTGGCCTTCCTGTGACATCGCGTGCTGTAGGTCTCCTGGAGGGCAGACCGTACCACCCTCTAGAGAGCCCTGCGGTTGCGGGGGCGGTGTAGTTGCCGTACCAGGAAGTGATACAGCCCGACAGGATGCTCTCAATTGTGCATCTGTTAAACTTTGTGAGGGTCTTAGGGGCCAAGCCGAATTACTTTCAGCCTCCTGGGGGTTGAAGAGGTGCTATTGCGTCCTCTTCACCACACTGTGTGTGTGGGTGGACCATTTTAGAAGCTTTTCACCTTCTCATCTACTTTATTGTCCAGGGACTGAACATTACCGAGCTATATACTCGGAAGCGGTGGATGGTGTACACGCCTCCTGAGTTGGACTAGAAGTCCACTCCGAATACCTCTTCTCCGCCAGCGGAGACTTGGAGCAGCCTCTGGAATAAGTTCAAATGCCCTGGGGGCTATGATCAAAGGATCCAATTCTGGAAAGTCGTATTTCTGGTCGTAATGCGGGTGAGTTACCGCTGCTTTGATATCCAAAAGTTATTTCCGGCTGTAAGTAATAACACAAAAAAAACGTTCTGGGCTAATAATGTAAGAAATATCACACAAAAAAATGAAATACTGGAAAGTTGCTTAGATGCTAGCAGAGCTTCCATGTCTATTGGCGCCATTAAGAGGGGGCTAGACAAAATGTTTAAGTGCCTTTGAACGGGGTATTGTAGTAGGTGCCAGGCGCACCGGTTTGTGTCAAGAACGGCAACTTGACACAACTTCCCACAACTGTGGGAAGCATTGGAGTCATCATCCCTGTGGAAGGTTTAAAAGCTTGTAGAGTCCATGCCACGACAAATTGAGGCTGTTCTGAGGGCAACTCAATATTAGGAAGGTGTTGTTAATGTTTTGTTCACTCAGTGTACATGTGCCTAGTCCCCAATAGAGACATGGAGCAAATTGGTTATTAGAGTTTTCCCATCTACTAAATCAGCTGAGGGGAGAGAAACAATTGGTGATATTCATAACTTGCGCAATACCGCCGCCATGTCTCATTATATTAATAGTGTTAAATTTTGTGAAAATCTAAAAGTTTGGGGAACAATGCATACTTGTCTGTGTTGACTGTAGATAATAAACTATATTGGTTATGTTGAATAAGGTGTTGTGTGAGGCCTTTTGGTGTGACATTTCTAGAACATGTACATAAACGATCATAGCGTTGAGAGGGGTAGAGACAGAATGCCGTCCACTATTACCATAAGTCTTCAACTTGTCCGTCATCTTGTTGATCTTGCGCTCGAGCCGTGCGTACCTGGCGAACTCATCCATCATGTTGATGGAAGAAAGCTCCTTCTTCATGGCCTGAATCGCTGCCCTCATCTCCATCTCATCTTCCACATTCTTCTGGAAAACTTTGGACAGCTTCAATAGAAGAAAATACAGCCCAAAATATAAATCTAATGGTTTCTAAGCATGTTATACACAATGTGCATTCTGATTCACTTAACTACTGGACAGTGACTGGCTGGGGTAGCCTGCTTAAAAGTGAACTATGCAGTAAGGTATCATCACAGATAATTATGTTATAAAACTGCAGGGTGTTAGCACAAAATAAATGCAGGAATTAGCACTAATCCATGGCTGATTAAGAGGGATTCATGTGTTTTCTCCAGTTATTGATTTGATGGCAACATACTTGTGTATTGACAGTATTCTATTTGCTATTAGTGTTGCACGATAAATCGAAACATATGTACTTTTTTAAATATTAGACCATGAAAAACGGTTCATACTAGAATTGTTGTTACTTTCGGTACTTCTGTAAAAAGCCTGCACTGGGAGTCTGGGCTGCATTCTGTTAGCTCAACCATCATGTTGCACCGAAGTTAACACACTTGAATAATGTGACACAGCATGTAGAAATGTTTAAACTGTTCATAACTGTTCAGAAAACAATGTCCATACAGGCTAGAACACCTTACAATGCAAAAAGATACAGTAGCTTCAAGCTTTGAAGGCTAACTTTCCTTGCTAGCTGACAGCTAAAGCTAACATCAATTCACTTCCCTAGTACTTTGTGATATTATGCAAACCATAACACAAAATATGCTGATTTCAAAGCTGATTGCCTCCAAAAAATGTATTCATTAACTTATTTATTTGGTCTCGGTCTCTCTCTCAAATCTCTCCCAAAGATTATCTATAGCCTCTGCTGCTCTGATGGGCCGCTCCCCTCTTGCCTTTGAATGACGTCATTAATGATTAAAGCAACAGAGCACATTTTTATCAAAGAAGCTATTTCTAAGTAAATGTTGATCAGTACAACAAATAAGTCCCAAATGTAAGGGAAACAGATTGTATGTCACCTGTAGCCCTATGAAATCAGCCAAAACAAGCTCAATAACTTAATGCATGCACACACTCCTACTGAATATGCATTCACTTGTATTGTGGATAGGCCCTAAACTACATCTTAATTTACACCAGTTTATCTAGAGATGTACAATTCAAATACCATTATATTGTTATGTATTCATATTGGTAAAAACAAAGTCAAACGTATTGTATAATGTATTAATGAATGCATGCATACATGGCTGTCTCAGAAAAACTTTGATGTAAAACAATTCTAACATAATGATTTCAAGCATTTCGCTACACCCGCAATAACATCTGCTAAATATGTGTAGTGACCAATACAAGTTGATTTGATATTGAGCTCAATAGATGCCCAATAATTGAACAGAGCAGTAGGTGAATTTAACTGTCTGGATCAAGCGCCATTCGATTACTTTAGCTAATATGCATTCTTGTTTTGTTGTTAAGGTATCGAGTGTAAAGTATATATAAACTTGAAGTCAAAATGCTGGTATCGTGACTACACTATCTGCTACTGTGGCCTACTATGTGGTCAACACGGGATTTGGTGTTTAAGGATCTGACAAGATTTTACATTAGTTTAAATGTTGCTTATGGAAGAAGAAAAAACTCATTTGAATCAATATCACTTTTCCATAGCACTAAACCCATGAGATATGCACAGCTAGACTCCATTATACACGTGATGTTGTTTTCCAGATTTCAAACTCCAATTTACTACATACCAAAATCTGGCATTTACCGTTGTATCACGGAAATGTCTTAGACTAAAAACGGCTATGGTGCTAAAAAAGAGCAAGGGAGGATCAAGTCAAATAAATTCATAGGGCAGATTACATCGTTTTGGTGAGAGGGAGATGAACAGTCACAACCAGCCATTAACTGCCGGCGGGTCTTTGTCGATCCCTCCCAGTAGAACGAACGTCATGTCATGTCTCTGTGCTAAAATGTTACAGATAAACATGCCGGCGCAACTTCAAAGTTTGAACACACATTTACCGGCACAACTGGGCTACACTTTCTACACAATGTTACCACATGAATGGCATACTCACATAGGAGGAAATTGAAGGTAACAACATTTTGACGAGGTTGCACAAGACCACAGACCCTAAGACCAACAACCAGACGTACACAGTCGCCATTTTCCTTTGATTATTTACAATAGCCGTCGCTAGGGAAGCACACCCCTATGTCTTTCTACCCAGTGTATATTTAAAAAAAAAAATACAGATAATTTTGTATTTTTGCCTAGTGACGTTGGCCTGTTTTATTTATTTTCTCCCAAAATCCTACGTGTATCAAAATACTGCATTGTTACTTTGTATTCTGGTAATATGGGGTATTGTGTGTAGGGAATCTCTCCATATGTGGAGCTTAACGTTTTAACCAACATTTTGCCATAAAGGGTATGAGCAAAACAGTATAAGGAGTGGGTGTCGTGGTTTCCCACTCCTCGTCGAAAGGCAAATAAATATAGATCTGATTGGCATGTAAAGATATCCACACAGGTATCTCGCTATGATTTGAAAATGTGTTGACGACTCCTAAAGCCAATCAATGGCCAGGGGCGGAGAGTGGCTTGTCGGTCAGGTTAGCGCTGTAATGAATTGAATAGGGGGGGTGGAATCCAATCCGGTTTGAGCTAGTTTTGTTCCAATGGAACATTAACGTCTCGCTACGCTGTAATAGAACGTACTGTTTGAATCTTTTACCGAACAGTATTTTTCTTGCTCCGTTTTGGAACATTGCCCTCTTTTTTTCTTTTAACAAATACGCAAAACAGCCATGCCTAAAAGGAGCAAAGTAAGTATAATATT
Organism: Salvelinus fontinalis; assembly: GCF_029448725.1. Lineage (NCBI taxonomy): Eukaryota > Metazoa > Chordata > Actinopteri > Salmoniformes > Salmonidae > Salvelinus > Salvelinus fontinalis. Next base: position 33,240,850 of record NC_074666.1, on the reverse strand, counting down.
TTTTGTATTGATTGTGTGTCATTTGATAGATAAAAACACAATTGCATGAAATGCATGTATTTTTGCACGTACAATTGTTGAAATGTAGCCGCAAATGCAAGTTGTTTTGGTCCGCTTCGCTGCAACATTGTTACTGTTGTTGTGTGCAGTCATGAGTTTTAAAATGTATCACTCTGTTTTGATTTGCGAAGTGGCGGGTTTTCTTCGTCTTATCTCTTTCACGCTGTCATTTTACTCTTCGGAAATTAAGACTGGTTAAATACTAGGTACTTTATATTTACCTTATCCAGTCTTGTAAATTGGAGGGTTTGTCACCTTTTTTTTCATGGTGGTTGTTTAAAAATGACATTTACTGAATGCCAGACAAAGAGGTGTAGGGAGTTAACTATGATGGCCATTCTGCAGAAATAAAGTTGGTGACAATATTTTTTTGGCAAATAGGACTGCGCTTGTTGTATAACATTGAATTTTAATTGCATTCCGTGTATCTTTTAGATATGTATCCTTTAGTGTAATACCATTCAAATAACTTCATTTGTTGGGATATATGTTCAACGCTCGGTATGGTATGTACATGCAGAAGACTGCTTCTAGGGTTCTTCCAAAAGGGCACAAAGTCGTGTGTCATGGCTGCCCTTGTGAGGAAGACAAACATTTACGACGTTTTTCTTGCTTTGCAATATCAAAATTCATAGTTACAACGTAATCTGCTTAAAGGTTCACGCATGCCACACTGCATTGTGTAGAATGTTTGTGTGGTTTGATTTTTATTTTCGTGTGCCCTTCATTTTGTTGTTGGCTCGAGACAATTCTGAGTTATGCAATGGCGATTCATCGACATCACGGCTCCGCTCTTGTTGCTGGGGATTTTAGTAGATTCTGTAACCATTGAGAGTCGCTGAGGATCTCGGAGAGTTCGAAATTCGAATGAATGGCGGGAACGCAAAGTAGACTGGCTGGTCTGCGAAGAGGAGGACAGTCATGTTGCTTGGCAAATGTCCATTTATCACGAATGAATGCGTTGGTAGGAGGAGTCGGTATTCCCCTCTGTAGCGAGCCCAAGCAGCATGGAGAAAATGTTAACTGCATACTCCTCGCGTCCAGTCTACTTCTCAAAACCCATTGGAGGAAAAGGTCAGAAGGGCTTTTTCCATCCAATGGTGTTTGAGAAGGAGACCAAGTGCACGCAATTGAGTTCTTCCCAGGGTAATAATCATTGGCAAGTCAATTGGTACCTTACTTAAATGACTGAAGCAAGTTGACATGTACTGTATTTGTATTAGGTAGTTTATGGATGATGTAAGTGGAACAAACAAGCAGATATATGACAGTGACCATAACACTGTTGCCTCCTTAGGCCCACTTTTGATTACACGTTCAATTCAAGGGGTTTTATTGACATGGGAAGTATATGTTAACATTGCCAAAGCAAGTGAGGTAGATATTATACAATTTCTCTAATACTAATGGCATAATTGCCCCTCCCCAGTAAAACCCACTAAACACGGTTGCCCTGCTGAGTTGTCACTAACATTCATCTCTCCTTTTATCACAGGCAAACGCTGATGCTGAGGCAGCAGAGGTAAGTAACGTATTACTCAAATGTATTTTATTTGTATGTTATCAAGGCACTGGTTCTTTAAGTTTTTAAATGTTGAGTACAATTCCATTGCTTTGCCACCAGGGGTCAGCATTAACCATGTCAAAATCTGCTCCCATTTTTATTAAACAATTGGTATTTTCTTTTGAAATATTTTGCAGCCCAAGAGGAGATCTGAGAGATTGGTAAACGTGAGTATATTACACACCTTTTGTAGACACTTACATTTAAGTTGCACCCAAAAACAAGAATTTCAGCTAAGAATCACATGCTAAAATGCCTTTAATTGCAGAAACCAGCCCCTCCAAAGGCAGAGCCCAAGCCAAAGGTGAGGAAGTGCTGACATTAACCATGTCGAATGTACATTTAATAGTAAATTAAGTGCAGTAAAGGACTTAAGGTATTGTGTGCATATATACATATACATATATGCTTACATACACAGAAGGAGAAGGCAGTACCTAAGCCCAAGAAGGCTAAGGAGGTGAAGAAGGCTGCGCCTGATGAGAAGGAGGCGCCTGCAGAGAATGGAGAAGCCAAAGCTGAGGAAGAGGTAAGGGGCTGATGGGATATGTAGGTATTTCCTCTTACAGATAAATGAAAACACAATCCAATTGATGATATGGAAAGAGGATATGGTGCTCTCTATTTATTTATTACATTTATTTATGTTTGATTTTCAGGAACCAGCCACAGAAGAACCTGAACAGAAAGAAGATGCAGCAGAATAACATCTCAAACCACATCTTTTATCACTGCTCCCTATTCCTCTTTTTCTTGTACAATTCAGGGGAATATTTTTATTGACTATTTTCTAAATGCAAGTTTTTTAGTAGTTTGATTGTAGAAACATTTTTTTATGGAACAAAAAAATACATTTGGAGACGGATTTCATCACATCCTACATTTTTACATCTCCGGAACAATTACGGTTATTGTAAATGTCAAAGGTTTTTATTTTTGCCGTGGGGAAGGGGTGGGAATGGGCCAGGTTGCTGCATCAAGAACATGCAGGCACGTTGTTTACAGGATCCGGTCAAAACAGAGCTTGCCTGAGAGACTAACATTCCATAGGCTATATGAGGGACGGTATTTGTAACCTGTATTGTGGGGATGAATTACTCAAGGGGCAACACAGTTTTATTGTTTATAATGAGAAATGTTTTAGAATGTTGTAAGCTGTGGTCCGTATGTTAACCATTGTACTCATGCCATTTTTTTTTTTCTTAACCATTATGCTTAATAAACCTATTCCCTAGCACTGGAGTTCCTCCCTATCAGGCCTGTGCATTGCGTGTAATTGGTTTTGTCTCTGTTCTGTGATAGCATTGCAATAAATGTGTACAGCTGCTGTTTAAAAGGGTTTTCAAACTTTCTATATGCAGTGTGTAATGGTACATTGTAAATGGAATTGTGTTCTTAGCCAAGCTAATGACATAAGTGTGAAACATACTGTTGACTATGGTTCCTTTTGATGCTGAGAAACTGTACATCCACTTGAGCTGTCAAATACACAAACCAGCAATATTCATGTGGGTTTTAGGTATCAAGTACAAGTGTACAGTTCTTGTATTTTTTGTTTATAGATGTATCTGTGTCATGATTGGTATAAACAAACCAATAAAAAATGTGGTTGTAATCGTTTGATCTTTACTCATTGTGATATGTGAATCCAAACAATTGTGTAAATACTACACAGTATTTTAAATATGATAGTTTTGATTGTCCACAAATACATATTGCATTGGCTAAAGAAAAACATGTCAGTTTTGAGACTTTCATGGCAACAGCTAGTATCTGTCCTCAATGTGAAAAACTAAAATACATTTAAAGAGCATCTGCCCCTAAAAAGAAATGTCTAGTTTTGAAAACAGCCTTCGTGGCATCCGAGTCAAACATTCTAGTCAAAATTGAGTACAACTTAAATAGTACCGTTTTTGTAATCAAGTCAGTCTCGTCCGAAACGGAATGAAGGTTACTGTTAGTCTTCCTCGGGTTGGGTTTATTTCAATCCTTTCCACAGCAGCACCCAAGTAATCATACATTTGGAGCGCAGCTGCACTTTGGTTCGACATTTGATATCGCTATGGGGCTAGTAAGGGACCATCAGTAAATTGTCAATAGCTCCACATTTCAATGACAAGAAACAAACTATAAATTGTAGAAATGTATAATTAAATATTGAAAGCATTTAATGAGAACTAAAGAATGTGCAACATGAAAATATTGTCATATTTACATTGTAATTTATTGGCAGGTAGCCTAGTGGTTAGAGCATAGGACTAGTAACCGAAATGTTGCAAGATCAAATCCCCTAGTTGTTCTGCACCTGAACAAGGCAGTTAACCAACTGTTCCTAGCCTGTCATTGAAAATATGAATTTGTTCTTAACTGACTTGCCTAGTTAAACGTTTAAAAAAATCCAACGTCAAACCAACACCAGGCTAATGATGCTAGCCTGCGACTTGAAGACACAGATCTGGTTAGACTGTTTCAAGTTATCTAGAAGGGTGAGTGTCTGTACTGTTTTGGCAGAGTGAATGTAGCTACAAAATTTACATGGGAGAAATGTGAATACTATGGGGCTGTTGACCTTAGGATGTTTAGATGAGCCAAATGATAACTGAGCAATATATTTCTACAAATCAAAGTTAAAAAGATTAACAAAATGGTAATAATTTTAACAAAAACTAAATCAAACGCAGTTCAGAATTATAGCCTTTTTGAATGAACTTTGAAGATGGCGGCTCTGTGGAAGTCCTTCGTCCAAAGGTTGTTGAATGCATGCACTGAAACGATCAGAAAAACAAAAAAACAGGACACTGAAAACATTTTATATTGTTATCTTAAAAAGGTAGAAATTGAGTTATGCCTAATATGGCAATTCATATTATTTTAACTTCCTTGCTCAGAACATGAGAACATATGAAAGCTGGTGGTTCCTTTTAACATGAGTCTTCAATATTCCCAGGTAAGAAGTTTTAGGTGGTAGTTATTATAGGAATTATAGGACTATTTCTCTCTATACGATTTGTATTTCATATACCTTTGACTATTGGATGTTCTTATAGGCACTTTAGTATTGCCAGTGTAACAGTATAGCTTCCGTCCCTCTCCTCGCTCCTACCTGGGCTCGAACCAGGAACACATGGAGCGTTACCCATGCATAGCAAGGGGAACAACTACTCCAAGTCTCAGAGCGAGTGACTTTTGAAACGCTATTAGCGCGCACCCCACTAACTAGCTAGCCATTTCACATCAGTCACACCAGCCTAATCTCGGGAGTTGATAGGCTTGAAGTCATAAACAGCGCAATGCTTCATTGCGAAGAGCTGCTGGCAAACGCACGAAAGTGCTGTTTGAATGAATGCTTACGAGCCTGCTGGTACCTACCATCGCTCAGTCAGACTGCTCTATCAAATCATAGACTTAATTATAACATAATAGCACACAGAAATACGAGCCTTTGGTCATTAAAATGGTCGAATCCGGAAACTATAATTTAAAAACAAAACGTTTATTCTTTCAGTGAAATACGGAACCGTTCCGTATTTTATCTAATGGATGGCATCCCTAAGTCTAAATATTGCTGTTGCATTGTACAACCTTCCATGTTTTGTCATAATTATGTACAATTCTGGAAAATTAATTATGGCCTTTGTTAGGAATAAATGGACTTCACACAGTTCGCAATGAGCCAGGCGGCCCAAACTGCTGCATATACCCTGACTGCTTGCACGGAACGCAAGAGAAGTGACAATTTCCCTAGTTATAAGAAATTCATGTTAGCCGGCAATATTAACTAAATATGCAGGTTTAAAAATATATACTTGTGTATTGATTTTAAAGAAAGGCATTGATGTTTATGGTTAGGTACATTTGTGCAACGACAGTGCTTTTTTCGCAAATGCGCTTGTTAAATCATCACCCGTTTGTCGAAGTACACATCAACTACACATCGACCATGTGTAGTTAACTAGTGATTATGTTATAATTGATTGTTGTTTAAAAGATAAGTTTAATGCTAGCTAGCAACATACCTTGGTTTCTTGCTGCCCTCGCGTAACAGGTAGTCAGCCTGCCACGCATGCTCCTCGTGGAGTGCAATGTAAGTCAGGTGGTTAGAGCTTTGGACTAGTATCCGGAAGGTTGCAAAAACGAATCCCGAGCTGACAAGGTAAAAATCTGTCGTTCTGCCCCTGAACAAGGCAGTTAACCTACCGTTCCTAGGCCGTCATTGAAAATAATAATGTGATCTTAACTGACTTGCCTCGTTAAATAAAGGTGTAAAAAAAAAAAAATTGTTATGAAAACTTGAAATCGGCCCTAATTAAATCGGCCATTCCGATTAATCGGCCGACCTCTACTCCAGAGATATTCAATCGGGTTCAAGTCTTGGCTCTGGCTGAGCCACTCAAGGACATTCAGAGACTTGTCCCGAAGCCACTCCTGCATTGTCTTGGCTGTGTGGTTAGGGTCATTGACCTGTTGGAAGGTCATGAGCGCTCTGGAGCAGGTTTTCATCAAGGATCTCTCTGTACTTTGCTCCGTTCATCTTTCCCTCGATCCTGACTTGTCTCCCAGGCCCTGCCACTGAAAAACATCCCCACAGCATGATGCTGCCACCACCATGCTTCACCCTAGGGATGGTGCCAGGTTTCCTCCAGACGTGACACTTGGCGTTCAGGCCAAAAAGTTCAATCTTGGTTCAATCTAGGTAGTTGTTGGGGAATTGTTAGATTACTTGTCAGATATTACTGCACTGTTGGAACCAGAAGCACAAACATTTCGCTACACTTGCATTAACATCTGCTAACCATGTGTATCTGACCAATAATATTTGATTTGATGCCAAACAGGAAGTGTAAAGAAGGGGCTTTGGAAGATGGGGAAGGAGAGGAGGGTCTCAGCTGAGGTCCAAGCATTCTGATATGTTCTGGCCAGTTGCCCCTCAAACAGGCCTGTAGGTGCCATCAACCAGCCTAGATACAGTATTATCTGAGTGAATGAACTGTGAGGATGGCAAAGAGAGAGAGAGAGAGATCAATAATCACTGTTGGACATTCCATTTAAAAATGGTGTAAAACTGTTCTAGAGTCAGATTGTCTCAGCACTGTATGGTACAGCAGAGTTAGAGAGATATGCAAACTGACAATCATGGGGCCAGGCTTTTTGCTTCTCATCAGGGTGTTGAAGGAGGAAGTAGTGTAGGACCTTGAGAGCTTCTGGATAGGGCTGAGTACCTGTACTGTGTGAATGGTCCTGTGAATGGGAGAGAGAGAGAATGTGGGGGGAATCAGTAATCAAGTAGTATCAGACTATCTCTGTATCATTGATTATCAGCCCCCCTGAAAGGTGATAGGTATACATTCAGAAAAGTAGGCTGATTGTCGTAGCAATTCATGTAGTATCCTCGCCATTATACCTTTTCTACAGCTGCCTTTCGGTAAGCAGGAAAGGAGGTTTGTGAATTATACCCGTGACCAATAAAAAGGTTGATTTTAACTTAATGTATTGGCTGATGTAACTGGATGATGTTCACATTGATCTGCTCAGGTGTCCTTCTCCTGCGGGCACATTCTGAACACACACACCTACACGCCCACAATATCAGCATTGACAGTAGCTTAAGATATTGAATGTGTAAGAAATAGCGAGGCAAAGAGCCAGATAGGTAACCATTTACAGTAACTGCAGTACATTTTTAGCCTACTAAGTCAATAAGCACCAGCCAGACAGAAGATCTAGCTAAGTTAGCTGCATAAAATACTGAAGAAATCTCAACATTCTGCAGCAGCTAGCTTTGGCCTGGCCGCTTGATCTTGTAGTGTAGCAGGTTGAAGGAACGTTAACTTACTTCCACTAGCTAGCTACTACTATCTAGCATAAGGGACTAACTTACTAGCTAGCATGACTATGGCCAGTAGCAAAGGGTTGGGTAGGTTACTTTCTAAGTGTAATACTTTACAGTTACTTGTTACCTGGACATTGTAATCAGTAACGTAAGTTTTGGATTACCCAAACTCAGTAACGTAATCTGATTTCATTCAGTTACTTTTAGATTACTTAACCCTTAAGAGGCATTAGAAGAAGACAAACATGTATGTTACCAACTGAATGACATCTATTGCCAGGACAAATCAATGTTAAAGTTTACATAGCTGGCCAAACATGGATGTTACATTTTACTTCATGGGTTGGTTATGTAGTCTTCTTCTAACCCATCACTCTCTACTACATATAATAATATGATTAAATTATATATTTACATTAAAAACCAAAGTCTATCAGAATTCCAGCCGTTCTAATAGATGTTATACCGCTTGATCTTCAAGAATAGGATTTAGAAATATGGAAGTATAGATTAGCCAAATTGTTTTACCTGAGCATAACCCCAAAACTAAGGACTTATTAGCCAGCCCTACTCTGTTGTTTATGATTTTGTTGTCATGGAGGACTGATTGGGCTCATTGATTTGAGTTGAAAAATAAGTGCTGGAATGGCTTGCTTTGAACACTACTGAAAAGTGTTATTTACATGTGAAAAATGAATGTCATATGCTGCATTTGCTATAGGCCTATTGTTAACATTTTTGTTGTTGACACTTTGATATCTTAATATGCAGCTGTTTGAAGGGCAGATGAAACAATAACAAAATGGACACCACGCCTCTGTTTTGGTAAAAAGTTGAGGGATGGGCCTGGATAAATGTAACCACTCACAGATTAATAGACAGAGCTATGGATGCAAGGACCGACCATCCATGATATCAACATTCTTGTTTTAACCATGTTATGAGGCTATGCAGTGTTTGTTACCATTTACAATGTTTACAAACAATGTAGAAAAACAAGCTTATATTTTGGATTCTCATGGAGTGTGACAGTTGAACTAAGGTCATGAGGCATTTCAACGTTATATTCTTCAAGAAGCAATGATGTATACACTACTGTTCAGAAGTTTGGGGTCACTTAGAAATGTCCTTGTTTTTAAAGATGTCCAGCTTCTGTGTTCTTTTGCCCATCTTAATGTTTTATTTTTATTGGCCAGTCTGAGATATGGCTTTTTCTTTGCAACTATGCCTAGAAGGCCAGCATCCCGTAGTTGCCTCTTCACTGTTGACGTTGAGACTGGTGTTTTGAGGGTACTATTTAATGAAGCTGCCAGTTAAGGACTTGTGAGGTGTCTGTTTCTTTAACTAGACACTCTACTGTACTTGTCCTCTTGCTCAGTTGTGCACCGGGGCCTCCCACTCCTCTTTCTATTCTGGTTACAGACAGTTTGTGCTGTTTTGTGAAAGGAGTAGTACTCAGCGTTGTACGAGATCTTCAGTTTCTTGGCAATTTCTTGCATGGAATAGCCTTCATTTCTTAGAACAAGAATAGACTGACTAGTTTCAGAATAAAGGTCTTTGTTTCTGGCCATTTTGAGCCTGTAATCGAACCCACAAATGCTGATGCTCCAGATACTCAACTAGTCTAAAGAAGGCCAGTTTTATTGCTTCTTTAATCAGAACAACAGTTTTCAGCTGTGCTAACATAATTTCAAAAGGGTTTTCTAATGATCAATTATCCTTTTAAAATGATAAACTTGGATTAGCTAACACAATGTGCTATTGGAACACAGGAGTGATGGTTGCTGATAATGGGCCTCTGTACGCCTACGTAGATATTCCATTAAAAAATCAGCCGTTTCCAGCTAGAATAGTCATTTACAACACTAACAATGTCTACACTGTATTACTGATAAATTTGATGTTATTTTAATGGATAAAAAATGTGCTTTTCTTTCAAAAACAAGGACATTTCTATGTGACCCCAAACTTTTCAACGGTAGTGTATACAGTACCAGTCAAAGGTTTGGACACACCTACTCATTCAAGGGTTTTTCTTAATTCTTTACTATTTTCTACATTGTAAAATAGTAGTGAAGATATCAAAACTATGAAACAACACATATGGAATCATGGAGTAACCGAAAAAGTGTTAAACAAATCTAAATATATTATATATTTGAGATTCTTCAAAGCAGCCACCCTTTGCCTTGATGACAGCTTTGCACACTCTTGGCATTCTCTCAACCAGCTTCACCTTGAATGCTTTTTCAGCTGTCTTGAAGGAGTTCCCACATATGCTGAGCACTTGTTGGCTGTTTTTCCTTCACTCTGCAGTCCAACTCATACCAAACCATCTTAATTGGGTTGAGGTTGGGTGATTGTGGAGGCCATGTCATCTGATGCAACACTCCATCACTCTCCTTCTTGGTCAAATAGCCCTTACACAGCCTGGATGTCAAGGTGTTGGTGTAGCTGGTGCATTGGAATTCAGGCGCAGGAGAGCAGAGATAAGTGGACAAGGCACTTTACTGAGGCAATATATGAATAGAACGCAACCGCGTCACAAAACAAATGGCCTCAGAACAAGTGAGGCAGCACTAAGTATAAAATAACAAAGTACAGGCTGTCAAAAAGCACAGGTGTAAAATATAACCCGGCGCAAACCAGCCGGAAGAGTGCCAACCTGATAATAAACAATTACACACACAGACATGGGGGGGAACAGAGGGTTAAATACATGACAAGTAATGAGGGAAATGTTAACCAGGTGTGTGGGAAAACAAGACAAAACAAATGGAAAATGAAAGGTTTATCGGCGATGGCTAGAAGACCGGTGACGTCGACCGCTGAACACCGCACGAACAAGGAGAGGAACCGACTTCGGCGGAAGTCATGACACTGGAGGTGTGTTGGGTCATTGTCCTGTTGAAAAACAAATTATAGTCCCACTACTAGCAAACCTGATGGGATGGCGTATCGCTGCAGAATGCTGTGGTAGCCATGCTAGTTAAGTGTGCCTTGAATTCTAAATAAATCACAGACCGTGACACCAACAGAGCACACCCACACCATCACAACTCCTCCTCCAAACTTACGGTGGGAACCACACATGCGGAGATCATCCGTTCACTTACTCTGCGTCTCACAAAAGACACGGCGGTTGGAACCAAAAATCTCAAATTCGGACTCATCAGACCAAAGGACAGATTTCCACCAGTCTAATGTCCATTGCTCGTGTTTCCTAGCCCAAGCAAGTCTTTTCTTCTTATTGGTGTTCTTTAGTAGTGGTTTCTTTGCAGCAATTAGACCATGAAGGCCTGATTCACCCAGTCTCCTCTGAACAGTTGATGTTGAGATGTGTCTGTTACCTAAACTCTGTGAAGCATTTATTTGGGCTGCAATTTCTGAGGCTGGTAACTCTAATGAACTTATCCTCTGCAGCAGAGGTAACTCTGGGTCTTCCTTTCCTATAGCGGTCCTCATGAGAGCCAGTGTCATCATAACGCTTGATGGTTTTTGCGACTGCACAGTTCTTGAAATTGTCCTATTTGACTGAAACTTCATGTCTTAAAGTAAGGATGACTGTCATTTTTCTTTGTTTATTTGAGCTGTTCTTGCCATAATATGGACTTGGTCTTTTACGAAATAGGGCAATCTTCTGTATACTACCCCTACCTTGTCACAACACAAACACTGGTTTGGTTACTACATGATTCCATATGTGTTATTTCATAGTTTTGATGTCTTCACTATTATTCTACAATGTAGATAATAGTACAAATAAAGAAAAACCCTGGAATGAGTAGGTGTGTCCAAACTTTTGACTGGTACTGTATATCTAATCATATCCGACTGGTGTTAGACATTATTGACTATTCTGACCTAATCTTCGAAGATAGTTTTATTGTCTTCTTTGACTTCTATAAAGCCTTCGACACAGTTTCTATTTCTCTCCCTTGAGAAATTTGGTTTTGGGGAATTTTTTTGTAATACTATTAAAACTCATCATATGAATGGGACCAGTTCCATTAAATTAAAGCATGGCACTTCTCCTAGATTTGATTTGAAAAGAGGAATTAGGCAAGGTTGCCCAATTTCACCTTATCTCTTCCTACTTGCAGCCCAACTTCTTACAAGTTTTGTTAAATCCAGCGATATAAAAGTGATCTCTATTGCTGACAGAGATATTCTCATAAGTCAGCTTGCAAATGACACCACCTTCTTTTTGAAAGATGCTGATCATATTCCAAGAGTATTCGATGTGATAAATATTGTTTCAAAGCATCTGGTCTTTGCCTAAACCTTAATAAGTGTGAATGGATTGCTGTTTAAGATTGGGTGCTACTTTCTATCTGCAATATTCCAGTCAAGGAAAAAGTAACATTTCATTAAATTTCATACCTATTATTGAAGAGAAAAAACAAAAATAAGTTGAACCGTTGGATGCAGGGGGATTTATCCTTGAAAGGTTGAGTATTGCTTTCTAAAGCTGAAGGTATCTCCAAACTTACCTACACAGCCCAGTCCCTACATCTTCACAAAAAAATAGGTAAAGCGGTTGACCAGATGCTTTTCAACTTCATTTGGAAAAATCATAAACATCATATTAGGAAATCTGTAACTACAGTGGGGCAAAAAAGTATTTAGTCAGCCACCAATTGTGCAAGTTCTCCCACTTAAAAAGATGAGAGAGGCCTGTAATTTTCATCATAGGTACTCTTCAACTATGACTGACAAAATGAGAAAAATAAATCCAGAAAATCACATTGTAGGATTTTTTATTAATTTATTTGCAAATTATGGTGGAAAATAAGTATTTGGTCAATAACAAAAGTTTATCTCAATAGTTTGTTATATACCCTTTGTTGGCAATGAGAGGTCAAACATTTTCTGTAAGTCTTCACAAGGTTTTCACACACTGTTGCTGGTGTTATGTAATTTGTTGTACCCCCTAGCATATGTTATCACTTTATCACTGTCTATTTGTATACTTATTGTATGTATACTCGTGTTTTGCAATAAATAAATGAAATAATACTAATAATAAAACCTTTAAAAATTAGTTGAAACATGGTAGGTGTTGTAGGGTTCGAAATATTCATTTCCCCTCCATTACAGTATATTATGTATCCATGTGTTTCGGTATCCATATGACCGATTCTGTTGGACCAAACCTCAAATGTAATTAGCGAGTTGAAACCGTTTGTCAGAGAGGGAGAAGTAATCTCTCATCTTTGTTGTTGAGAGTGGTTGGAATTGGGTGAAAGAGGCAAAGCGACAGACTTTGGCGTGGTTTCACTCTCGCCAAAATCTGTCAAAAATAACCCCAAAGCGTTTCTATGCATTTATTTTGAACCTAAGCTTGTCGCCTGCCTTCCCAACTTTGGGATAACGACTCCCATTGTTAGGGCGGAGACGTGAGCATCTCGTTATTATATACAGATCTCTGGTGTAAATGGGAAGGTGGGTTTCCAGGGTTAGAGTAGTGCAGAAGTTGTCATATGCTGAGGCAGTGAAGAAAGTAGAGGAAGATGGGTCAAGGTGGGGTAACCTGAGAGTAGTGGTGTGAGTAGTAGATCTGTACCAGTACAGAGGGATAGGCCAACAAGTGATATGTTTCAGTGAGATTGGATTTTTAGCAATGGTTATCAACTGTACTGCTGGGATGGAACGTAAGTCATAGAAAATTGAAGTTGTGGTGGCAGCTGCAGAGAGGTATTTGGATGTGCGAGACTTGACATCAGAAGTTACAGGGTGTGTTAAGTGGTGGTGTTCCATCCTTTCAGGTTGTTGGCCTGAAGTAGGACTAAATAGATTTAAATAGTGGAGTAGGGTGGTGTTTTTTTGTGAGTGTAGTGTTAGATGGTAGGGTATTTGTAAAAAAATAAAATAATAATAATTAACCAAAGTATAATGGAGTTGTACTCCAGTCTAGTAGGTTGCGGTAATGAAATAATTATTGGATGCCAACCGTCGTTAAACCACATCGAAGAAGAAATAAGAAGGCGCACATCGCAGAAGAAGCGACGAGACCAAAAAGACAACATGAGAGCAAGCGGACATAAACGCTCATAACGAAAAATACAAAAAAACTAAATTATGTGGTACATGCATTTGGAATATCGCTCAAAAACTTACATTTGAAATAATCGATTTCATTCGATATATTGCGCCGCCCTATGGATAGGGTCTAGTCGCGAAAGTGCAGACACGAAACATCGGAACCATTTTGAGAATTGTAAACATTCGTCATTCATGCTTGGCAGTGCTCGTTTTAGCTCAATTCTCAATGGCAGTGGTGGGCTACTAGCTAGTTAACCGAATAATTATAGAGAGATAGTGACATAAAGACTAATTTAAAATCCAATACTTTTTTGGTATAAGGAAAGTATCAGCATGATGCAAAGCAAAAGCTAAAAACGTGCTTGCTTATCATAGAGATAATCATTTAGCGCGAGCCAAGTTACTCCCCACGGAATTTCTTCTTTGACCGACCTTTCTTTTTCTTTCCACAACAATTAGTTGAAGTTGTTATGATGTTGGCGTGTCAACGATTTGTGAGTGTTGTGAGGAACTCAAGGACACTATCACGACATGTCACTACTTGGTCTCCGGTTGGAGCAGCATTCAATGCCCAGCAGACGAAAGTTGATTTGTTTCAGAAGAACGTGGTGAGTCAGCTAACGTTAGCGGTTTGTTTGCGGACCCCCATAATACCAGAGAAGAGGTTAACTAGCGGCATAAAATCACAACCTATATTCAATTTCCTCATTGTCAACATCACCCTTAATTGTATTTACTAGAAAATACTTGCTCTTTTATAAATGTGTCAGTTGGGGTTGTTGTAATGCTCAGCCTCGAAAACCAAGAGTTGGCCAAACAGACTTTTGACATGGCATTGTACGTGCTATATTTGCACAGGGATTATTCGGGGTTCCAGGGTTGAGTACTCCGGCTGGTTTCGAGGTGGCTCAGCAACGAGCGCTCAGGGAAACAGAACAGTTGGTAGAAACAGCCTGCAATAACCCACCAGGCGCCCTGACCGTGGAGACCTTCGATCAACTTTCTGACAGCCTTTGCAAAGTGGCAGATTTGGTAATGGCTCACAGTCACACTCAGAGATCATTGGCATCATTGTTGTTGTCAAGCCAAACTTCTCCCTGTTGAATATGATACACCCTTGATGTTGTATTTCTTATCTTGCAGGCAGATTTTGTCAAAGTTGGCCATCCAGACCCTGCCTTTCGGGATGCTGCTGAGAAGGCATGCATAAACATTGGCACAGTAGTAGAAAGGTATGAACCCTCTTCCGTAGTTTCTCTAGTAAAGTATTACATGATGTCAAGCAAAACACTTTTTTAATACATTCTTTCTTTGATGTTTTCTCTTTTTTTGCCCTGATAGGCTGAACACTAATGTTGAACTGTGTAGGAGTCTCAAGAACCTACTAGATAACAAAGAGGTTCTGGATTCTTTGGACCCAGATACAAGGCATGTACTATTATCTTCTCTTTATTTTCAGTTCAATCATTTATTTATCTTCTTGTTTGTACGATGAGTAGCAGTGCATTTTGTCTTTTGCCTGACGACTCAAACTGAATTCTTCCGCTGCTCAATGTTTGCTACATATTTCATTGCAGAGAATAAACTAATGTCCGTGGGCGTAGTGTTTGGCCGGAGCAAGGAGGTTGGGTAGACAGGCAATCTTGTTTTACTGATATTTCGCAATACATTTTGCAGGAGAGTAGCAGAACTGTTCATGTTTGATTTTGAGATCAGTGGCATTCATCTGGATGAATCAAAGGTGAGTGATATAAATGACATTACTAGCCTATCACTTACACTTCATGGAATATATTTTTTAATCAATAATTGTCATGTACACATTGATTATTAGCCTACTAAGCCACATCCTCAGGGAAGTATAACCACAATGTGAGCTTAACCTAAACAGCACCTCTGTTTCAATGTATGAATCTTTTTCAAAGAGAGGGAAGGCGGTGAGCCTCAATGTCAACCTGCTGGATCTGAACAATGAATTTCTAAATGGCACCCACCTGCCCAATAGGATAGAGAAGACGGCCCTGCCAGAACACATCCGACACTGCTTCTCCATAGACGGCAACTCCATCCAGATTGGAGGTCTCCATGCAGATTCTCCTGATGAACTGGTGTGTGTGTGTGTGTGTGTGTGTGTGTGTGTGTGTGTGTGTGTAATTTATCTATACATAATTAGTGGTCTTCCAGCTACTGTCCCATGGTAGGAAATTATATTTGGCATGTTGGTTTACTGTGCAGTAGCCTATAGATATTATATGCTTGTCCTTTTCTCTTAGGTGCGGGAGGCTGCTTATAAAATCTTTCTCTTCCCGAATTCAAGTCTGCTGCTTTGTCTGGATGACCTGTTGACTTGTAGGAATGAGCTAGCCAAATTAGTGGGCTATGAATCTTTTGCACACAGGGCTTTAAATGGAACTATGGCCAAGACTCCAGGTAAAGTACTCTGGCTGTTTACCTCATTTCTTTGTGCTCTGCTGCTTGGAAGAAATATTTAATTGATTTTATGATTCTTCAAACAGAGAAGTGTGTACTATGCTGTGTTGACCAGTGTGTTTAGTATGTTTTTGTTTTGCAGAGACTGTCATGAAATTCCTTGAATTGCTGACAGACAAACTCTCGGACAGGTATGGTAGGAGTCAGTGAGCCAGACACTGGCATGAACCCTGTACAACACATCAATGTTTTGCCCATCTCAAACATACTGTAAGTGTAGCACATGCTCACACATTAATGTCCCTATTCCTCAATCCAGAACTGCCAAAGATTTTAAGCTGATGAGGGATATGAAGATAAAAATGAACTCAAGAAGTACCGTGAGTCATCTTATAAATGCGTTTAAGTAGCTCTCATGGTTCTGACATCCATGTGTAGGAGATCATGACAATCCTTCTGCTGTTTGATGTTTCAATGGGTTTTTTTTATCTAAGGAACTCATGCCATGGGACCACTCCTACTTCAGCAGCGCTGTGCGGGCAGAGAGGTAAGATACCTATACAAAGGTATACAGTACTGTAAACCTATGTATATATTCTAAGTGGAAATAATATAACTTGTCAACAAGGAATCGATGGGAATCTCCTAAAGAAACTATTGAAAGGTTGACGGGAGTACCTGAGCTTTATTTTCTACTAAAAGGCCTCTAGAGGGGGCTTGTGTATTGCTTAACATTATTCGGGAAACGGTCTGTAATAACATTTTATTTTTTATTTTTTTTTAACCGTTATTTTACCAGGTAAGTTGTCTGAGAACACGTTCTCATTTGCAGCAACGACCTGGGGAATAGTTACAGGGGAGAGGAGGGGGATGAATGAGCCAATTGTAAACTGGGGATTATTAGGTGACCATGATGGTTTGAGGGCCAGATTGGGAATTTAGTCAGGACACCGGGGTTAACACCCCTACTCTTATGATAAGTGCCATGGGATTTTTAATGACCTCAGAGAGTCAGGACACCCGTTTAACGTCCCATCCGAAAGACGGCACCCTACACAGGGCAGTGTCCCCAATCACTGCCCTGGGGCATTGGGATATTTTTTAGACCAGAGGAAAGAGTGCCTCCTACTGGCCCTCCAACACCACTTCCAGCAGCATCTGGTCTCCCATCCAGGGACTGACCAGGACCAACCCTGCTTAGCTTCAGAAGCAAGCCAGCAGTGGTATGCAGGGTGGTATGCTGCTGGCGACATAGCCTTACGAGTGTCTGTGTATGTTTGTGTGTGCAGGTATAAGATCGATCCCAGTCTGTACAGTCCTTACTTCTCCTTAGGGGCCTGCATGGAGGGCCTCAACATGCTGTTCAGCCAGCTGCTGGGAGTCTCCTTCCAGAATGAACAGCCCATGGCAGGAGAGGTGTGGAGTGAAGAAGTCCGCAAGCTGGTGAGAGAACAGTATCTGTCTGTATGACACTCAACACCAATTTGTGGGGGCTCCTTTGAGTGAACCAGCAGAAAATGTAATAGTTGCTGCTTGGCTTTTTGTCATTTTATGGCCCATCGTTTCTGTTGGAGATGTATTTTATTTTAAGCAGTTCTAAATGTCAGTTGGTTCTCTTAACAGGCTGTTGTCCATGAGACCGAGGGTCTTCTGGGATACATCTACTGTGACTTCTTCCGAAGGCCTGACAAACCACACCAGGTAAGACAAGCTGCTGCAGAAATACTGCCTAAATCCTCTGCGAAAGTAAGATACCAATGCTGATCATATCAAGGCTTTCTCTGTGCTCCCAGGATTGCCACTTCACCATCCAAGGGGGGCGTCTTAAGAAGGATGGGGAGTACCAACATCCTGTTGTGGTGCTGATGCTGAGCCTGCCCCCTCCCACACGTAGCACCCCGACACTGCTCAACCCCGGCATGATGGAGAACCTGTTCCACGAGATGGGCCACGCCATGCATTCCATGCTGGGACGCACGCGTTACCAACATGTCACAGGTAACCTGAGTCCAGGCCAGAGCCCACTGCTTTAGGAGGGATTTCCCCTGTCCCTCATTATTGCATTGCAAATGTTGCGCATTTGCTTAGCAGACACATTTATTTGCTTAGCAGACACATTTAGTGAACTACCATATGATTAATAGGCCTACAGTCTTGTGTTTGTATGACCTACGATACAGTGCTAGCATGACATGCTATCGCGAAAATATTTTATGACATAGTACAGTTGGTAAACAATCTGTTTTGTGAGAGACTCATCTTCTGACTGGTCTTTTTCAGGAACTAGATGCTCCACTGACTTTGCTGAAGTCCCCTCCATCCTCATGGAGTTCTTTGCCACAGACTATCGGGTGGTAAATCAGTTTGCACGGCACTATCAGACCGGACAGGTGGGCAGCACAAGTTCATACTTGTCCTCTGTAACTTTCCCTCACACACAACACAGTCATTCTTAAGATTATGTCATCTATATGGAGTAGCAGTAGTTCTTGAGCTGTTTGTCTACTGCTGTGGTCCACAGATACAGTAGTGTCCGAAGCTGTCCTATCAGACTGTCTGTTATAATAATGTAGACTTTGGCAGCCCTTCTTTTTCCCCTTTGGTATGATAATAGTTCTGAGACGCATCACTAGCTCTGCATAAGCTCTGAACCAAATGCTCTCGGCTGCACTTGAACACACGTTGGTTTTGTGTGAAGTCTTTTGTCATGATTTTGAATCAGAATGAAAGTCTGTTGATTAGACAGACTACAAACAGTCAAGCTAATTGCAAACTTTATTTAGCCAAATACTGAAGATAGCAGAGGTTCACGACACAGAAGACTCGATAGATGGGTGTGTTTTGTTTTTCTCAGAAATATTTTGTTCTATTTCAGCCCCTGCCCAAGAGCATGGTCTCTCGCCTTTGTGAATCCAAGAGAATCTGTGGGGCTGCCGACACTCAGCTTCAGGTATAGCCACAGTGGCAGTTTGTGTCGTTTCAGTACTTATTAAATAAAATGATTGGCGTGTTTATTTTTTCACAGGTTTTTTATGCTGCTTTGGATCAAGTGTATCATGGCAAGCCACAAAATCAGTCAACGACAGACATTCTAAAAAAGATGCAAGAGAAATTCTATGGACTACCTTACGTTCCAAATACTGTAAGTGCCTAGATATCTTACTCTTATAGCACTGAAACTGTGGACGATGTACTGATCTGTGAATGTCAGATCCTTTGGGGGTAAATAGTAATTAGACTATTCTCTGTACTGGATATAAACCATCTGGTTTGTACCCCCCTTACTGTGTGAGAGAGAATTTCTATCCACAGAGAAACATAAAACAGAATAGAACAACCCAGAGACTATTTCTTCTCAACTGTAATTACAGTTGTGGGGAAAATTTGGACAATAATGATTTTCTCCCTGAATTGGCTTACCACCACAGCTAACCAATATCTACTCCGTGAGTCCTTTTTCTAGTAATTTTACATTAGTTTGTTGCCAAATAACAGAGCTCAGTTTTTCCCTTGGGTATGATAAAAGTAGTTTCCCAAATGTGAAAAGACCAATTTATGTCGGAATGAAAAATTATGCTGTACTTCTGACTGTTTCTGATACTTTTTTTATTTACAGTTGCAAAATGTGGTGTTTTAATTTCAGGTGCAATTTACATTAGTGCCTGGCCATACAAACCAAACTGCATTTGTTGACTGCAGTGATCATATGGAGCCACTTTCACCCCAGTCTTAGTTTAGAACATGTTTGGAACTGTGACACTCAGCAAGTCTTTTGATAGGTCCTTGTCTGTCATTGACCGTGAGAAGCAAAGGGGAGGGTTCCCACTGGATTTGGATTATAACAAGTCACCACACAGACAGCCGAGCTCTTATCATTAAAATAAGACTGTGTAGGAGTTAGAAACAACTGGCCAGAGAGAGAGAATACACAGAAGCAGCATCATTCCGAAGAGAAGATAGGTACTGCACGTCTCACTTATGTTCTGTAGCCAATTTAGTCATCTTCTATAAGGTGGGTGGCACGTGGGAGAGAGGTTTGAACAAATATTTTCAGATTGACAATGTTGCTTTAATACAAAATATATTCAATCGAAAATATGGAAGTGTCTTTCAGTGCTGGGGTTAATTCCACAAATGCAATTCAAATTAAATACCCTCCCTGTAAATTCCATTTAATTCAATTTAAATTCCAGTTCAGTTTTTGAATTAAGAGGTAATTCAATTCCTCTCAATTACAATGTTATATAAATTCCAATAATACAATTCCCAATTCAATATTATCCCCAACAATTCAACAAATTCAAATTGAATTCAATTCCCTCAGGATTTCAGGCTGATCATGTCACTCACTGTTCAGACAGCCTAGCTATACTGGAAATATATAAATACAAGTTGAAATGATTTAAAACAAATCCTATACTAACTACATGAATTCCATTCACTGGAATTTAATTGGAATTCAATATTTGAACATTTCCCAAAGATAAAAACAATAACATTAATTCCAAAACTTGAAGATTGTTGAAATTCGAATTGAAGTCAATGTAAATTCTCTACTTAATGTGTGAATTCAAGAATTGAATTGGAATTTCAAATTCAAATGGAATTGACCCCAACCCTGGTGTCTTTAGATAAAGATGGGTAACTGGTATTCTTGTCCCTAGGCCTGGCAGCTGAGATTCAGCCACCTCATTGGGTACGGTGCTAAGTACTACTCATACCTCATGTCGCGTGCCATAGCCTCCATGGTGTGGAGGCAGTGCTTTCAAAAAGACCCCTTCAACAGGTGAGAGAAACTCACCTGACCTGACCCATGTTGTAAATGCAGATGTTTTATCTTCTCAAAAGTTATTTTGTCTGCCATGTGAAGTCTCTAACCTTTATTTAACCATGTAGGTCAGTTGAGAACAAGTTTTCATTTACAACTGCGACCTGGCCAAGATAAAGCAAAGCAGTGCGACACAAATAACACAGAGTTACACATGGCATAAACAAACGTGCAGTCAGTAACACAATAGAAAAATCTATATACAGTGTTTGCAAATGTAGTAAGATTAGGGAGGTAAGGCAATAAATAGGACATGGTGGCGAAATAATTACATTTTATCAATTAAACACTGGAGTGATAGATGTGCAGAGATACTGGGGTACAATTAATTTTACAATTAATTCCAGTAATTGGCAGCAGAGAACTGGAAGGAAAGGCAGCCAATGGGAGAGTTAGCTTTGGGGATGACCAGCGAAATATACCTGCTGGAGTGTGTGCTACGAGTGGGTGCTGCTATTTTTTACATTTACATTTTAGTCATTTAGCAGACGCTCTTATCCAGAGCGACTTACAGTAGAGTGCATACATTTTTATTACATTTTTTTTTTTTTTTTTTACATACTGAGACAAGGATATCCCTACCGGCCAAACCCTCCCTAACCCGGACGACGCTATGCCAATTGTGCGTCGCCCCATGGACCTCCCGGTTGCGGCCGGCTGCGACAGAGCCTGGACACGAACCCAGCCCAGCCTGGGCGCAAACCCAAAGACTCTGGTGGCACAGCTAGCACTGCGATGCAGTGCCCTAGAACACTGCCCCACCCGGGAGGTCGGGTTAGGTCGGCTTACTGCTATGATGACCAGTAAGCTGAGATAAGGCAGGGCTTTACTTAGCAAAGACTTATAGATGACCTGGAGCCAGTGGGTTTGGTGACGAATATGAAGCGAGGGCCAGCCAACGAGAGCATACAGGTCGAAGTGATGGGTAGTATATGGGGCTTTGGTGACAAAACGGATGGCACTGTGATAGACTACATCCAATTTGTTGAGTAGAGTCTTGGAGGCTATTTTGTAAATGACATCGCCGAAGTAAAGGATCGGTAAGATAGTCAGTTTTACTAGGGTATTTTTGGTAGCATGAGTGAAGGAGGCTTTGTTGCGAAATAGGAAGCCGATTCTAGATTTCATTTTGGATTGGAGATGCTTAATGTGAGTCTGGAAGGAGAGTTTACAGTCTAACCAGACACCTAGGTATTTGTAGTTGTCCACATATTCTAAGTCAGAACCGTCCAGAGTAGTGATGCTAGACGGGCGGGCGAGTGCGGGCAGCGATCGGTTGAAGAGCATGCATTTAGTTTTACTTGCATTTAAGAGCATTTGGAGGCCATGGAAGGAGTGTTGTAATGCATTGAAGCTCGTCTGGAGTTTTGTTAACACAGTGTCCAAAGAAGGGCCAGAAGTATACAGAATGGTGTCGTCTGCCTAGAGGTAGATCAGAGAATCACCAGCAGCAAGAGCAACATCATTGATGTATACAGAGAAAAGAGTCGGCCCGAGAATTGAACCCTGCGGCACCCCCATAGACTTCCAGAGGTCCGGACAACAGGCCCTCCGATTTGACACACTGAACTCTATCAGAGAAGTAGTTTGTGAACCAGGCGAGGCAGTCATTTGAGAAACCAAGGCTGTTGAGTCTGCCGATTAGAATGCGGTGATTGACAGAGTTGAAAGCCTTGGCCAGGTCGATGAAGCCGGCTGCACAGTATTGTCTTTTATCGATGGCGGTTATGATATCGTTTAGGGTCTTGAAGGTGGCTGAGGTGCACAGATGACCAGCTCGGAAACCAGAATGCATAGCGGAGAAGGTACGGTGGGATTTGAAATGGTCGGTGATCTGTTTGTTAACTTGGCTTTTGAAGATTTTACTTTAGGGAAATCTCTACTAGCTGGGTTTACTCACACTAGTCTGAACATGACAGGGACAGAAAAATGACCACACACCCACATCACAGATATCACTGTGACATCAGGGGATTTGTGTTTAGAAATGGAGTATTGTTTTACCTGGGGTGTTATGTTTTCTCAGAGCTGTTTTTTTTCTCTCTGCTCTTTGTGTCTCTGTCATGGGGGCTTGTAGAGTGGCAGACTACAGTCAGTGGCAGTGAAAGCACAGCTCAACCCACAGGAAAACCAAGCCAGTACAGTATTCAGACATATCCTTATCTGTCTGACATAAACCCCAATCCTATCTCTCTCTACCTCTCTGTCTCTGCCTATTCACCCCTTCTGTTTAATGTCCCCACACAGGGACATGGGAGAGCGATATCGAAGGGAGATGCTAGCTCATGGAGGTAGTAAGGAGCCCATGCTTATGGTGCAAGGTAAGGAGCTCACACGCAGTCACTATTTTTCTTGGACGCTACCTTCCTCCCTTTCTTTAGGGTTCTTGCACTCTTTTTCTCCTATTAGGTCCTTCTCCAGGTCACCAGTCCTGTATGTATAGTACAGTGCCTTCAGAAAATATTCACTTTTTCCACTTTTTTTGTGTTATAGCCTGAATTTGAAAATGATTAAATGTTGTTGTTTTTTTTGTCACTGGCCAACAACACACACTATCCCATAATGTCAAAGTGGAATTATGTTTTTCGAAATGTTAATAAATCAATTAAAAAGCTGACATGTCTTGAGTCAATAAGTATTCAACCCTTTTGTTATGGCAAGCATAAATATGTTAAGGAGTAAAAACAAGTCACATGCAATAATAGTACTTAACATGATTTTTGAATGACTACCTCATGTCTGTACCCCACACATACAATTATCTGTAAGGTTCCTCAGTCGAACACTGAATTTCAAACACGGACCACAAAGACCAGGGAGGTTTTCTAATGCCTCGCGAAGAAGGGCACCTATTGGTTGATGGGGGAAAAAATTAAAAAGCAGACATTGAATATCCCTTTGAACATGGTGAAGTTATTAATTACACTTTGGATGGTGTATCAAAACACCCAGTCACTACAAAGATACAGGTGTACTTCCTAACTCAATTGCCAAAGAGGAAGGAAACTGATCAGGGATTTCACCATGATGCCAATGTTGACTTTAAAACAGTTAGTTTAATGGCTGTGACAGGAGAACTGAGGATGGATGAACATTGTAGTTACTCCACAATAATAACCTAATTGACAGAGTGAAAAGAAGGAAGCTTGAAGAGAATACAAATATTCCAAAACATGCATCCTTTTTGCAACAAGGCACTAAAGTAATTCTGCAAGAAAATGTGGCAAAGCAACTACATTTTTGTCCTGAATACGAAGTGTTATGTTTGGATGAAAATCCAATACGAAGCATTACTGAGTACCACTTTCCATTTTTTTTTTAGCATATTATAGCATAGTGGTGGCTGCATCATGTTATTGGTATGCTTGTAATCGTTAAGGACTGTGGAGTTGTTCAGGATAAAGAAGAAACAGAATAGAGCTAAGCACAGGAAAAATCCTAGAGGAAAACCTGGTTCAGTCTGCTTTCTACCAGACTCTGGGAGATAAATTCACCTTTCAGCAAGACAAAAACCTAAAACACAAGGCCTAATCTACACAAGTTGATTACCAAGAAGACAGTGAATGTTGCTGAGTTAGTTTTTCCAAGTAGATTTAAGTAAAAACTATGGCAAGACCTGAAACAGTTTGTCTAGCTATGATCAACAACCAATTAGACAGAGCTTAAAGAATGTTTGGTAAGTGTTGCACAATTCAGGTGGGGATAGCTCTTAGAGACTTAGCCAGAAAGACTCACAGCTACAATCACTGCCAAAGGTGCTTCTATAAAGTATTGACTCAGATGTGAATACTTATGTAAATTAAATATTTCTGTATTTCATTTTCAATAAATTTGCTAACATTTCTAAAAACACGTTTTCACTTTGTCATTATGGGGTATTGTGTGTCGATGGGTGAGAATTTTTTTTATTTAATCCATTTTGGTTTCAGGCTGTAAAACAACAAAATGTGGAATAAGTCAAGGGAATAGAATACTTTCTGAAGGCACTGTATATTATCAACTTATATCATTTTGGCAAAGCCATCAATGCATAGTTTGTTTTGCTAGTGTATATGCCTGAGGCGCAGGCTTTGGCTACTTCAAACTCTTAATTATAGCTGTGTGATGATGGCAGTTGCTTTGCTTTTCCCTGGGTTTGGAAACGGGTAAGGGCTGCTACTATGCATCATGGCTCTCTGATGCCTCCCAGGTTATCCTGAAACCACCATAAATCTCAAGACAGGAAGCTTTATTTGTGTTTAAAGGAAAGATTCACCCATTCCCCAGGAATAGATCGAATCAAATGTTATTTGTTACATACACCAAATACAACAGGTGTAGACCTTACAGTGAAATGCTTACTTTCAAGCCCTTAACCAACAATGCAGTTTTAAGAAAATACACACAAAAAAACGTAAGAGAATAACATGATTAAAGAGGAGCAGTAAATGACAATAGCGGGGCTATATACAGGGGCACCGGTGTCGAGGTAATTGAGGTAATATGTACATGTAGGTAGAGTTATTAAAGTGACTATGCCTAGATAATAACAAAGTAGCAGCAGCGTCCTGGGCGGGAGGCACTGCATAGATAATAGAGTAGCAGCAGTGTATGGGGGGGGGAGCAATGCATTTAGTCTGGGTAAACATTTTATTAGCTGTTCAGGAGTCTTATGGCTCGGGGTAGAAGCTATTTACGGGCCTCTTGGACATAGACTTGGCGCTCCGGTACTGCTTTCTGTGCGGTAGCAGAGAGAACAGTCTATGGCTAGGGTGGCTGGAGTCTGACAATTTTTAGGGCCTTTCTCTGACACCGCCTGGTATAGAGGTCCTGGATGGCAGGAAGCTTGGCCACGGTGATGTACTGGGCCGTACGCACTACCCTCTGGAGTGCATTGCGTTCGGAGGCCGAGCAGTTGCCATACCAGGCAGTGATGCAACCCGTCAGGATGCTCTCAATGGTGCAGCTGTAATACCTTTTGAGGATCCGAGACCCATGCCAAATCTTTTCTGTCTCCAGAGGGAGGTGTTTAGTCCCAGAGTCCTTAGCTTATTGATGAGCTTTGAGGGCACTATGGTGTTGAACGCTCAGCTGTAGTCAATGAATAGCGTTCTCAGATAGGTCTTCCTTTTGTCCAGGTGGGAAAGGGCAGTGTGGAGTGCAATACAGATTGCGTTATCTGTGGATCTGTTGGTGCTGTATGCAAATTGGAGTGGGCCTAGGGTTTCTGGGATAATGGTGTTGATGTGAGGCATGACCAGCCTTTCAAAGCATTTCATGGCTACAGACGTGAGTGCTACGGGTCGGAAGTCATTTAGGCAGGTTACCTTAGTGTTCTTGGGCACAGGGACTATGGTGGTCTGCTTGAAACATGTTGGTATTACAGACTCTGACAGGGAGAGGTTGAACATGTCAGTGAAGACACTTGCCAGTTGGTCAGTGCATGCTTGGAGTACACGTTCTGGTAATCCGTCTGGCCCTGCAGCCTTGTAAATGTTGACCTGTTTCAAGGTGTTGTTCACATCGGCTGCGGTGAGCGTGATCACACAATTGTCCGGAACAGCTGATGCTCTCATGCATGTTTTAGTGTTACTTGCCTCGAAGCGAGCATATAAGTTATTTAGCTTGTCTAGTATTCTCGTGTCACTGGGCAGCTCTCGGCTGTGCTTCCCTTTGTAGTCTGGAATGGTTTGCAGGCTCTGCCACATCCGATGAGCGTCGGAGCCGGTGTAGTACGATTCGATCTTAGTCCTCCATTTAATGCTTTGATGGTTCGACGGAGGACATAGCGGGATTGGTGGTTCGTCGGAGGGCATAGCGGGATTTCTTATCATCTTCTGGGTTAGAGACCCACTCCTTGAAAGCGGCAGCTCTACCCTTTAGCTCAGTGTGAATGTTGCCTGTAATACATGGCTTCTGGTTGGGTTTATGTACGTACAGTCACTGTGGGGACGACGTCCTCGGTGCACTTATTGATAAAGCCAGTGACTGATGTGGTGTATTCCTCAATGCCATTGGAAAAATCCTGGAACATATTCCAGTCTGTGCTAGCAAAACAGTCCAGCATCTGCTTCATCTGACCATTTTTTTTATAGACCGAGTCACTGATGCTTCCTGCTTTAGTTTTTGCATGTAAGCAGGAATCAAGAGGATAGAATTATGGTCAGATTTGCCAAATGGAGGGCGAGGGAGAGCTTTGTACGTGTCTCTGTGTGTGGGGTAAAGGTGGTCTAGAGTGTTTTTCCCTCTGGTTGCACTTTTAACATGCTGATATAACATGCTGAATAATGGGGATCTGGGCCTGGTTGGGTTTCTGTATTATATCCCTCCCATCTGACTCATTGAAGAAGAACTCTTCGTCGCAGTTCTGATGTCCAGAAGCTCTTTTCGGTCATAAGAGATGGTAGCAGCAACATTATATACAAAACAAGTTACGAACAACGCAAAAAAAAAAAAAAAAAAAAAAAATTGTATGGTTGGTTAAGAGCCGATAAGATGGCAGCCTCCCCCTCCGGCGCCATCATGGACCATTGCTCAGAAATGCACAAAAACGAGAACGTTCAAAATGGGTGAATATTTCCTTTAATTTGTACACTTAATTCAAAGCCCTATTTATGGTGATACTTTGTGGAAACTCTCCAGATAGATTTTTACATCCATTTAGCAAATGTTGAAACTAGATGTTATTCCATCCACACACCCAAAAAGCTAAACCCACTCTCATTAACATTCCCTGGAGTCACTCAAAATTTTGGCACTGGCTCTTCTTTTTCATAGTCACAGTTGCAGTGGGGCTCCTGTAGTCTCAGTTGAAAGATGGGCTGACGTTCATGATTTGTCGGTATTTGAAGAAGATCAAATACATTAACCAATGGCATTACTCTCCCATAGGGCCAAAGTGAGGTGTATATGGCTTTCAATTTCAATTGCTGTGTTAACTCGATCAGGCTCTGAGAGTTGACATGCATCCCTGGTAATTAACCTCTTAGTAGCTGTCAATGTGACATGTGTACAGCCAAAGCTGAGTTGTTACAATACAGAACCAGCACAGATAATCAGCGGTGTATTGCAGGCCAATTTGACATGGACCTGGTTGGATCTAGTTTAATTTCTGTACATATGAATGAACTCAAACACAACGAATCCAGGTTAAAACAATAGCTCAATAGATAGAGCACTACAAATAAAATATTGAGATTTTCTTTCCCCCAGACAAGTTTCAAATTTGTCATTGAAGTCCTTTATCTAAATCTGTCCCCCTCTCTCCTGGCCTGTTCCATGGTTTGCAGGCATGCTTCAGAGCTCCCCTACCGTTGAAGAATTAGTGGACGCTCTAGTAGCTGACCTGGACACAGACTCAGTAACCTGCCGTGATGATTCCTCATGAGCAGATTGTACTTTTTTTTTTTTTACCTACTGGAAATGAACACTGGAAATTAGGGGCAGGACCCCTCCCCACTTACCTCATCCTACGCTTGGCGATGTTGAATTTTAAAATTGATATTACTCTGCAGTGGCCTGATGAGTATGAGGGAATTAAAATATGAAGTGTGTATAATATTGTATTTGACTTGTGATGCATCCTTGTCTCATTGTGAATTATGAACTCTTATAAAATCCCCATGTTGCCAGTGCCAACCCTATATTGTCCTGTCTATTGTTTTTATCATCTGAACAACTAGTGTTCTCTTACTTGGCTATTACTCTCTAACTCTATAGCTACAGGTTTCAGCTATTGAATGAATCACTCTTGAATGCTCTTTTTTTGTGAGAGAGACAGTCAGCAGCCTGATTAGTGAAACAAGTGAAAGAGCTGTGGGCCTGCCAGTGTTTTGACATAGAGAATAAGGGGACGGGGGATGTCTGAAGGGCTGCAGATAAATGACAGACTCACTAAAGCAATACGAGAGATAAGGCTCCGTGCTGGACTCTGGAAGAGCTCTGCTGTATTCTCTGGTTTTCCTTCATACTAACGACCACCATTAAAATAATGTTTAACACTTTGCTTGACACCCTGCTCGTAACGGCTTCATAACAATGTCGAAAACAAAGTATTGAAAAACAGGTGACATCCATCTTTTTGGGATTTTTTATTATTTATTAAACAATCTTTTTCTAAGCAATTGTACTATTATAAAATACAATAGCTCAGAATTTGTATTTTATAGTCTTTTTGCTCATCTTTATCAAGGGTGCCAATAATTTTGGATTTCACTGTAAATTACAAGCTTTTTAAATGTATTTACGTACATTTTTATTTTTTATTTTTTTAAATCCAAGAGAATTGGTTCAATTTAAATTTGTACTATATCAGACATTGGCCCACACATATTTGGTAATGGCAATGAGATGAGCTCTGGAAAATAACAGAAGCAGAAAATACAGGTTTGAATGGCTTGGAAACCAGCAACTCACATTTGTCAGCAGTTGCTATGTCTTTCACATAACCACAAATCTGTTATGATGACAGTCAACATATCAAAGGTTATCCTCATGAAGAAATGGTCCCTGCTTTTAGGCCTACTCAGTACAGTTTAATGAATCCCAGATCTTTAGTTTAATATAGCATGGGTCCACGTCTTCTCTCCTGTCAATGTTTCATCATCCTCTAAGGAAAATTCCTCATCAGACACTTCCACATCAGTTTGGTAGAGGTCATGGTTCAGCTCACTGGGCAGTGTGTTCTCTAGTGGTCTTCTCTGTGACTCCCAGGCAGGATATGTGGCCATTCCATTGCTGTTCTGAGAACAGTGGAGACGGAAGCCACTGCTGTTCTCCATGCTGCAAGGTTCCTCAGAGAACTGATAGGGGAAAAGCTTCATTGGACCTTAGGACAGGAAAATGCGGTTTTATAGATGTTGATGGGACATGTCAAGTGCAGAAATTCAAGTTATGCACTCTTCTCAAATGTGGATTTGGCTCCATGTGCATATTGGTAAAGAATGACATGAAAAGGTTATTTGCAAGCCCAGGCTAACAGAACAACATACCACAAGTTATGCCCGTACCATGGTAGCAGTTTGAGGTGATCTGATGTAGCTGATGGACCTGAATATTCTCAAAGCTGGGGAACTCTGCATTATAGCAGCTACCACCGTGACATGGCTCTGATTAGTGCAAAAACAAAAGTTTTATTTACTTTTTACATTAACACAAGTGTTTATATCAATAAATATTTGGCATGGTATAAATACAGCATAATATCTGCATTAAACATTGTTTGACATGATTACAATCTTACGACACAAGAGGGATGAGTGAGAATCTGATTCAGGCAGGGTTACCATGAGGTTTCTTCTCCAGATGTCTTTTGCAGTAGATGGCACAGAAAAGCATTAGGGCCAGTAGGACAGAAGTCAGAGCGATGCAGATGACTACAGCCAGGACAGTGTCCCTGGGGCTTGCCACAACAGACGAAAGGGGCACCAGGTTCACCCTGCTACTGCCTACACAGTAAACATGCATAAACACACACGCATGTGCACAAATATCACTACAGCTGTTTATCCTTAGGTGAAATACAGCACATCCACAAACATGCATTTAATTATAGAACAGTTGTTATGACACCCACTTTCTCAAAGTATTTTTAAGTATGAGATAATTCAGATTTGTAATTGAGTGTGGGTGCAGTGTGTGTTTGTTGGCTACTGTGTGTGTCGGCATGTGTATATTTTGTTTTTCAGTAAGGCAGTGAATGCTAACTCATATGTCCTCTTTGGTAGTGGCTTCTCAAATCCAAAGACGCAGCACACAGTCTGGTTGTCTTTGTGTCTCCCCAAATCTTTCCTGCTTATCAGTTCAGATAGAGAACAATCCACTGAAACAAATTGACATGCTAATCTAATTATAACACTGTTCTGTGCCAAAACCCTTTTGTTTGATAACCAAACCGAACATACCCCTGGGGCATCATCAAACTGAACCACCAGAACAGAGATGTCTAAAAGGTGTCAGGAAATCAAAAACAAGCACCTATTAAGTTTTCAAGCCTATTTTCTCAAGAAAGTGGATTGGAAGTACAAACTACGGTATGATCCTTCAGTTGGAAGGATATGCAAGAACTTACTTGTGCTGGTCTACACTTTGTTTTTGTTTTATAAAAGTCACTATGAATGAAATACTGTTCCATCACAACTGGAGGCATGTAGTGAGAGGTGGGGAGAATACACTTGGAGGGCACTGTCACTCTGGGATACAACAACCTATTTGTCTCATAAGAATTTCACATTTCAACTATAAGAGTTCTCAGATGGACTTCAAATACGTTTTTGTAATCTCAAAATCATCTAAATTAGTATTTTACATCTGAATATGCCTTTTATGGTATCAAAGTGTGCTTCAATACCAGGCTTATTCCAAACCTAACATCTAACAGTAGGTTGTAACATCTGGGAAATGTGTTCTTATTTCAACCCCATTTGACTGCCAAGTTAAACACAGAGAGAGACGGAAGTTCAACAGCCAGCTAGCTCACACTCCACTACAAAATAGTGGTGGGCATGATTTGATCTTCCAAGAATTTCTTGGTACATAGTGGATATGTGTGTGCAAACAATCCCAGAAAGATGGTTAAACAGACAGACATCAGTAAAGCACATTTCACATGTTCCCTGGAAATATTTTCTTAAATTATTCTAAAAGTGGTACAGTAACATTAAGCGTGCTTATAGTACATGGACTGAAGCACAATCTTGCCTATGGGAAATCAAAATCAAAGAAAATGTTATTTGTCACATGCACTGAATATAACAGCCGTAGACTTTTCCCATGAAATGCTTACTTATGAGCCCTTTCCCAACAGTGCAGAGTTGAGAAAAAAATCATTAGTAAATAAGAAGAAATAAAAGGAAATAGTAACATAATAATGAGGCTATATATAAGGAATACCGCTACCGAGTCAATGTGCAGGACTGTGCAGGACTACGATTACTCACCATGGACTGGCAGAATCTTTTTTTTTCCTTTAACGAGTCTGACGCAAACTATATACTGCTTTCTCTGGAACAGGCCCAGATCCCTGTGATTTGCGTGAAGAGGAGGCAGAGAAAAAGGGGCCGGAGGGCGGGCTGCCTTCTGAGAATTTGTGGGCGATCGAATAAACCCCCACTCCCTTCCATTCTGTTAGCAAACGTGCAATCTTTGGACATTAAAATAGATGACCTACGTGGAAGATTAAACTACCAACAGGACCTTAAAAACTGTAATATCTTATGCTTCACGGAAACGTGGCTGAACGACCACACTATCAACATACAGCTGGCTGGTTATACGCTGCACCGGCAGGATAGAACAGCGGCGTCTGGTAAGACAAGGGGTGGCGGACTATGTATTTTAGTAAATAACAGCTGGTGCACGATATCTAAGGAAGTCTCGAGCTATTGCTCACCTGAGATAGTGTATCTCATGATAAACTGTAGACCACGATACCTACCTAGAGAGTTTTCATCTGTATGTTTCGTAGCTGTTTACATACCACCACAGTCAGAGGCTGGCACTAAGACAGCATTGGATGAGCTGTATTCCGCCATAAGCAAACAAGAAAACACTCACCCAGAGCTCTCCCTCGTCCTTGATGGGGTCATGATAGGGGCTGCACCAAATGTTTGATGTATTATAATAATTGATTATTCTTATGTTGTATTAATAGAAGGGGAGGGGCTATGGGACCCCTCCTCTACATTTATATGGTCCTAGACTACAGATTAATAATATATATATTCATTATAAGGTTTTAGAATTGTTCCAATTTTTTCTAAGTCTCTGCCTCTTATAGAGAAACAGGGTCTTTGAAAAAGCATTTCAAAGATAAACAGAGAGTCCAGCAGGGGAGTAGAAGAGATAAGAGGCTAATCAGACATACCTCTATAAATCAACTTGGGGGAGTGGACAATTACTGCTGAGGTCTTAGAAAACACTGGAACTATTGTATCTCTTTCAAGTTAATATAGCTGTGTATTCATGGGCTTGGTCTGAGGAGTAGCAGGTAATGACGTATGCAGTGACATCACAGGGGGTTGATTACAAGCATGATAAAAGCAACTTGGACTTTTCCTATGGGGCAGAACTCATGAGAGACATCAGTTGTATGTGTGATGTTTGATCTTTGACTTCTGTCTACAGCTGTATTTTGATTAAAATTGTTATGATTTATAAGTGCACATTTTGAGTGTTCCTTATTTGTTAAGTAAATTAAATGGAACACAGAAAAACAGAACCAACACCCTCCATTTGGCAGATCTGACCATAATTCTATCTTCCTGATTCCTGCTTACAAGCAAAGATTAAAGCAGGAAGCACCACTGACTAGATCAATAAAAAAGTGGTCAGATGAAGCAGATGCTAGCACAGACTGGAATATGTTCCGGGATTCCTCCGGTGGCATTGAGGAGTACACCACATCAGTCATTGGCTTCATCAACAAGTGCAACGAGGACGTCGTACCTACAGTGACCATACCTACAGTTGAAGTCGGAAGTTTACATACACCTCAGCCAAATACATTTAGAATAATAGTAGAGATAATTATTTATTTCAGCTTTTATTTCTTTCATCACATTCCCAGTGGGTCAGAAGTTTACATACACTAAATTGGTATTGGGTTTCATTGCCTTTCAATTGTTTAACTTGGGTCAAACATTTCGGGTAGCCTTCCACAAGCTTCCCACAATAAGTTGGGTGAATTTTGGCCCATTCCTCCTGACAGAGCTGGTGTAACTGACAGGCGAATTGACATCAATTGAGTCAATTGGAGGTGTACCTGTGGATGTATTTCAAGGCCTACCTTCAAACTCAGTGCCTCTTTGCTTGACATCATGGGAAAATCAAAAGAAATCAGCCAAGACCTCAGAAAAGAAAATTGTAGACCTCTACAAGTCTGGTTCATCCGTGGGAGCAATTTCCAAACGCCTGAAGGTACCACGTTCATCTGTACAAATAATAGCACGCAAGTATAAACACCATGGGACCACGCAGCCGTCATACTGCTCAGGAAGGAGGCGTGTTCTGTCTCCTAGAGATGAACGTACTTTGGTGCGAAAAGTGCTAATCAATCCCAGAATAACAGCAATGGACCTTGTGAAGATGTTGGAGGAAACAGGTACAAAAGCATCTATAGTAAAACGAGTCCTATATCGTCATAACCTGAAAGGCCGCTCAGCTCCAAAACCGCCATAGAAAGGCTAGACTACGGTTTGCAACTGCACATGGGGACAAAGATCGCACTTTTTGGAGAAATGTCCTCTGGTCTGATGAAACTAAAATAGAACTGTTTGGCCATAATGACCACCGTTATGTTTGGAGGAAAAAGGGGGATGTTTACAAGCCGAAGAACCCCATCCCAACCGTGAAGCACGGGGGTGGCAGAATCATGTTGTGGGAATGCTTTGCTGCAGGAGGGACTAGTGCACTTCACAAAATAGATGGCATCATGAAGAAGTAAAATTATATGGATATATTGAAGCAACATCTCAAGACATCAGTCAGGAAGATGAAGCTTGGTCGCAAATAGGTCTTCCAAATGAACAATGACCCCAAGCATACTTCCAAAGTTGTGGCAAAATGGCTTAAGTACAACAAAGTCAAAGTATTGGAGTGGCCATCACAAAGCCCTGACCTCAATCCTATTGAAAATTTGTGGGCAGAACTGAAAAAGCATGTGCGAGCAAGGAGGCCTACAAACCTGACTCAGCTACACCAGCTCTTTTATTTATTTATTTGTATATAAATAATTCACCTTTATTTAACCAGGTAGGCTAGTTGAGAACAAGTTCTCATTCGAACTGCGACCTGGCCATGATAAAGCATAGCAATTCGACACATACAACAACACAGAGTTACACATGGAATAAACAAAACATACAGTCAATAATACAGTAGAAAAAAGAAAACAAAAAGTATATTTACAGTGAGTGCAAATGAGGTAAGATAAGGGAGTTAAGGCAATAAATAGGCCATGGTGGCGAAGTAATTACAATAAAGGAATTAAACACTGGAATGGTAGGATGTGCAGAAGATGAATGTGCAAGTAGAGATACTGGGGTGCAAAGGAGCAAGATAAATAAATAAATACAGTATGGGGATGAGGTAGATAGATAACCCATTTGTAAACAGCCTATGTACAGGTGCAGTGATCTGTGAGCTGCTCTGACAGCTGGTGAGGGAAATATGAGTCTCCAGCTTCAGTGATTTTTGCAGTTCGTCCCAGTCATTGGCAGCAGAGAACTGGAAGGAGAGGCGACCAAAGGAGGAATTGGCTTTGGGGGTGACCAGTGAGATATACCTGCTGGAGCACGTGCTACAAGTGGGTGCTGCTATGGTGACCAGTGAGCTGAGATAAGGCGGGGCTTTACCTAGCAGAGACTTGTAGATAACCTGTAGCCAGTGGGTTTGGCGACGAGTATGAAGCGAGGGCCAACCAACGAGAGCATACAGGTCGCAGTGGTGGGTTGTGTATGGGGCTTTGGTGACAAAACGGATGGCACTGTGATAGACTGCATCCAATTTGTTGAGTAGAGTGTTAGAGGCTATTTTATAGATGACATCGCCGAAGTCGAGGATCAGTAGGATGGTCAGTTTTACGAGGGTATGTTTGGCAGCATGAGTGAAGGATGCTTTGTTGCGATATAGGAAGCCGATTCTAGATTTCATTTTGGATTGGAGATGTTTGATGTGAGTCTGGAAGGAGAGTTTACAGTCTAACCAGACACCTAGGTATTTGTAGTTGTCCACGTATTCTAAGTCCGAGCCATCCAGAGTAGTGATGCAGGACGGGCGGGCAGGTGCGGGCAGTGATCGATTGCATAGCATGCATTTAGTTTTACTTGCATTTAAGAGCAGTTGGAGGCCACGGAAGGAGAGTTGTATGGCATTGAATCTCATCTGGAGGTTAGTTAACACAGTGTCCAAAGAGGGGCCAGAAGTATACAGAATGGTGTCGTCAGCGTAGAGGTGGATCAGAGAATCACCAGCAGCAAGAATGACATCATTGATGTATACAGAGAAGAGAGTTGGCCCGAGAATTGAACCCTGTGGCACCCCCATAGAGACTGCCAGAGGTCCGGACAACAGGCCCTCCGATTTGTCACACTGAACTCTATCAGAGAAGTAGTTGGTAAACCAGGCGAGGCAATTATTTGAGAAACCAAGGCTGTCGAGTCTGCCAATAAGAATGCGGTGATTGACCGAGTCGAAAGCCTTGGCTAGGTCGATGAATACGGCTGGACAGTAATGTCTCTTATTATCGATGGCGGTTATGATATTGTTTAGGACCTTGAGCGTGGCTGAGGTGCACCCATGACCAGCTCTGAAACCAGATTGCATAGCGTAGAAGGTACGGTGGGATTCGAAATGGTCGGTAATCTGTTTGTTGACTTGGCTTTCGAAGACCTTAGAAAGGCAGGGTAGGATAGATATAGGTCTGTAGCAGTTTGGGTCTCGAGTGTCACCACCTTTGAAGAGGGGGATGACCGCGGCAGCTTTCCAATCTTTGGGAATCTCAGATGATATGAAAGAGAGGTTGAACATGAAAGAGAGGTTGATTTTTTACTGGGATTAAATGTCAGGAATTGTGAAAAACTGAGTTTAAATGTATTTGGCTGAGGTGTATGTAAACTTCCGACTTCAACTGTATGTAAAAATGCTGTTCATTGACTACAGCTCAGCATTTAACACCATGGTACCCTCCAAACTCATCATTAAGCTTGAGACCCTGGGTCTCGACCCCGCCATGTGAAACTGGGTCCTGGACTTCCTGAAGGGCCGCCCCCAGGTGTTGAAGGTAGGAAACAACATCTCCACTCCTCTGATCCTCAACACTGGGGCCCCACAAGGGTGCATTCTCAGCCCTCTCCTGTACTCCCTGTTCACCCACGACTACGTGGCCATGCACCCCTCCAACTCAATCAAGTTTGCAGATGACACAACAGTTTTAGGCTTATTTACCAACAATGGTGAGACAGCCTACCGGGAGGAGGTGAGGCCCCACGGAGTATGGTGTCAGGAAAATAACCTCTCACTCAATGTCAGAAAAACAAAAGAGATGATCGTGGACTTCAGGAAACAGCAAAGGGAGCACCCCCCTATCCACATCGACGGGACAGCAGTGGAGAAGGTGGAAAGTTTTAAGTTCCCCGGTGTACATATCACCGACAAACTGAAATGGTCCACGCACACAGACAGTGTGGTGAAGAAGGCGCAACAGCGCCTCTTCAACCTCAGGAGGCTGAAAAAATGTGGCTTGTCACCAAAAACACTCACAAACTTTTACAGGTGCACAATTGAGAGCATCCTGTCGGGCTGTATCACCGCCTGGAATGGCAACTGCACCGCCCACAACCGCAAGGCTCTCCAGAGGGTAGTGCAGTCTGCACAACGCATCACGGGGCAAACTACCTGCCCTCAAGGACACCTACAACATCCGATGTCACTGGAAGGAAAAAATATCATCAAGGACAACAACCACCCGAGCCACTGCCTGTTCACCCTGCTTCCATCCAGAAGGCGAGGTCAGTACAGGTGCATCAAAGCTGGGACAGAGAGATTGAAATACAGCTTCTATCTCAAGGCCATCAGATTGTTAAACAGCCACCACTAGCACAGAGAGGCGGCTGCCTACCTACAGACTTGATATCATTGGCCACTTTACTAAATGGAACACTAGTCACTTTAATAATGCCACTACAAGAATGTTTACATATCTTGCATTACTCATTTCATATGTATATAAAGAATACTGTGTCCTTCACCATCCATTCTTTACTATCTATTGCATCTTAGCCGCTCTGTCACTGATCATCCATATATTTTATACTGATATATTCTTATCCCATTCCTTTACTTGATAGTGTGTATTAGGCTTTGTTTTGGAATTTTTTCAGATATTAGGTTTTGTTGTGAAATTGTTAGATATTACCTGTTAGATACTGCTGCACTGTCGGAACCAGAAGCATAAGCATTTCGCTACATTCGCAATAACATCTGCTAACCATGTGTATGTGACTAATACAATTTGTGTCTATGTGTGAGTGTGGCGTCAATATGCATGTCTGTGAGAGTATGTAGTGTGTGTGAGTGTGCATAGATAATTTGTATTGATGAAAAGGCCTACTCACAGAGAAGCTCATAGGCATGAGGAGGGTCTCCACAGGGTACACAGTCCATGTCCTGAAACCCACTCAGCTTGGTTTTCCTATAGAACCTGTAATACAACAACAACAGCATATGTGGTAGAAAATGGAAAATGGAGATACTGGGGAGGATAAGACAGCAGCTGTCCTCACCCAGGCAGACAGTCTCCACACACAGCGTTTCCTGTGGTGGTGCAGTTGGCTCTATGGAGGCGGCTGGTGTGGGCACATGATAGACACGGCTTGCATTTCTGCCCTCCTGCTTCCTCTTTGTAGCGCCCCGGTCTGCAGGGTGCACAGCTAGCACCCACCCCATAGCCAAAGCCACATTCCTGAGGGGTTTAACACACACACAAACACACACAGGAGACCCAGTTGATGGTGAGGAGATGTGGTGGGGGTTGGGAGTTTGTGAAGGAACAGTAAGCAGAGGTCCCACAGTGATTGAGAGAGAAAGAGACAACTGGCATAGTAACATTTGTGTAAAATGTTTCATAAGTCAACAAAGTATGTAACAGGAAATACATAACATTTTAGTCATTTAGCAGATGCTCTTATCCAGAGCAATTAGGGTTAAGTGCCTTGCTCAGGGTCAGATTTACACATTTTTCACCTAGTCGGCTCGGTTTCAAACCAGCGACTTGTATTATTATCTTATAGGGGAACCTTTCTTACTGGCCCAAAGCTCTTAACCGCTAGTCTACTTGCTGCGCGCACATTAATTATATTCTTACAATGGCATGACTGGTTGTATCAATCATTTTGACAGGAGGGAATACGTTTGATAGACTACTCACCGTGGATAACTCCTGCCCAGATCCACACTGTCTGCAGGCGACACAGTCCCCTGCTTCATCCCTGTACTCCTGCTCCCTGCATTCTCTATTCTCCACTGCAGTTCCATGAACCTGACCAAGAGCATCACTCACAGACTTCAGATACACTACAACAAATGAGAAACTACATCCGTAAATGAAAAACTTTATGCCTTACCATATAGCACAAAATAATCAGCTCCAGTAAAAGCGATAGTATCTTCTTTAGCTTCCACTCCATGTTAACTGTTTTGTCTTAGTTTTAAAATGTCTGCAAATAACCTGGATGGGAATCAATTAGCTAATACTTTTATACCACCCACGCTCATAATAATGCGATTAAATGGTCCACCTTCTGATACAGTACGTCCAATATTAATTGACATAAGAAGCTATTAAGTACAGTAATATAAGTAGATATCTGGCGGACCTGACATATGATGCTACCATAGGCAAGATAAGGCAACAGCGTTTATTCCATAGCAGGTTCCTAGAAAATACCGCGCCCCACTCCTAAATACCCAGTCAGAAGTGTAGTTCGCAGACACGGCTATTGGGTAGGCTACTTTTTCAACAAATAATGTTGCCGCCTGCCAGATACTAGCGCATCATGCTCCCCCTGAACATTATGAACAATCTTCAATCACATATGTACACTGTATGTTCCAAATATCAACCTGTCTTCAGGGCAATGGGTAGGATTTAGAAAAAGCATTTGTTTCCCTCCGTTTAGTATGATATATTACCCTACAATAGGTTACGTTATGGATGGAATAGCGGTCGTACAATATCATATAGGGCGTATAGTATCATACATGTTATTCGGTTGTACAATATCATAACCAACATCTGTTTACTGTGAAAGGGATGAAAATATCCACAAATATAATTAATGAAACTGTTCCAAGACAAAACAGGTAACACAGTTGGTGCCACTAGAGTAGAACACCTTGCATGTACATCTTTAGATATGACACTGTGAAAAAAAACTATTAAAATATACAAATGTTGTTTTATTAAAAGTTTTCTGAACTTTCATATTTTTCTAATATGCACTTTGCATAACTTTCAGGCAAGACACGACTGACTGCACATCTATGATGATGTCCTGTATGTATAAAGTTGATCCCAGGTAAATACAAATCTCAAGATAATAGAGTGTGGTCTATTAACAATTGTGACTGTTGTCATGGCAGGTGGAGGTGTGACCAGCTTTGGACAGGTACAGTCTTCCATCAGGACACACACACACTTCATACAACTGCTCCCCAGGACTTCCTTTCTCTCCTTCTCCACTCAGAGGTAACTTGGGCAGCTGCACCCTCTCAGCATCCAGAATCAACTGTAAAAAGAGAGGAAAATAATATGATGCTATATTCATTATTTGTTTGAGCACATGAAATATAAGAAGACAGTTATTTAGTTTTTGCTAACAATAAGAAATATATTTGGAAACATGACAGTGTCCTTATTCCAATGCAAATGAATTCGTAAACAGTGTATTAAGTATTGTAATCAGGACACTGAAGAAAAAAGTGTTGCCATGTCTGCTATCCTAGATTTAGTGGTGCCTCTTCTTACCACTCCGTCCATAGAGAGTAGAGAGATGTCCATGCTGGACACGGCCTGGCCGCTGCCGGACACTGCTTTGATGTGGACTCCCTTTGGAGCATCCAGGTGGAGGGAACGGGTGGGGGACTCTAGCCTGACCACACAGAAAGACAGAGTATACAGTAAAGGATATTAGATAATAAGAGAATGGACACAAGTGGTGCATACTTTACACTTAGAAGGCCGAATTGGACTTGAATTAAGCCTATAGGTGGCAGAAAATCCATACATTACCAGTTTAGCACATGTATTCGGTCTACATTCAAATGTATTTTGTCATGTTATCAATTCGAATTCAGAACATATTTGAATTTAATTTGTTGGAAATCGGCAGAAACTGAAAGAACTATGGACAAATTCACTGGGTGTTTTCACCGAGCAATATGAGACAATGACATTAATATTTATGCACACCATCTCCAAGCTGATGCTATGAGACCCCTTGATCCATCCAAATCAGAAATTAGCTTAATACCTCTTATCTTAATTAAACATGTAAATTGGATTTGCATATTTCCACAAAAGCATCTCTTTACATCGACAGTAAAGCCCCTAAATACATAAGTCCCAATTTATAGGTCTGCCCACTCCTGTACACAAAAGAGGAGGTCTCTACTCCCACCCACTGGCAGTACATGGAGTGTGTGGCATTAGGATTAGGATTCGTTAAGGTAGGACACTTTGTATGCTGAGGGAGAGAGAGTGAGCAGAGCGCTGTGCATTCTGAGGGCCACACACTGGGGAAACAAAGATGGAGGGAGAGATAACAATGGCACAGGAAACACACGCTGCTCCGAACCCCAGAGCAGGGGACTGTTGTGCCTGTTACATCTGTTCTGCAGCCTGCACTCCACCACTGCGGACACTGCTGTTGATGGGACATTTATATTGAAGAGAGAAGATGTCTGGGAAATGTTGCCCTGCTGTGTGATACATACGGTGACTGTAAGACAACAAATTATGTTTAATCGTTATGTTGTTTACCCAAGGTGGGATTATTTCTGTCACAAGAAATGAGACAAAATGATCAAACCTCTAATTTAACAATAGAAGAAAAGCAAAGGCCTCTCCTAATTGCCATTAGGTGTCAACATTTTAAAGTTACCTCAAGTCCATAGAATGCTCTGCCCTGACCAGAGATGTCTCTATGGAATGTTCACACTGAGCACCATCAGACCCTGTAGAACACAAATGTAGGACCACTGCCCAGTTTAGATTATATTCTTATAGTAACATAATGTGAATCAGTATGCAGATATTGTATGTATTACCATATCCCTGACAGTTACAGTATATCAGACAAAACTAGCAAAGGATGTTTCATGATTCAACAAAGTTGGACTGTCTCTCTGAATAGTGTGAAATGCCCACATACCTGTAATGGTTAGCTTATCCGCTCCAACAACTACCTGTTCTGTACCAGCAGAAAATAACAATTTCCCAGTGCTTGTCATCACCTCAAAATGTTGTCCTATGCTTTCCATGGATTGTGGACCTAAATACAAATAATAAATGATATAACCAAAGTGATTAAAACACAGTAGACATTTAATTAACACTTAAGTGAATGGATGCACACAGTGGGTTGAGTTCAAATGTTACAAACACATCTACCCACACAGCAATAACTGTGTGTGGAGAGTGTTTTGATTCAGCAGAACAGCTATTTTCTATCTCCACGTAAACATACAGTAGGTAGTGGGAGATGTGAGTTAACCCCAATATTGAAAAACGCTTAGATTCTGAAATGAAAGTTGCTTTATAAATGGGATCCATTGAGTTGCCTAATGAGGGTCATTACTGAAACACATTTATATTTTACTCAAGTTTACTTACACATAGGTTAGAGTCATTAAAACTTGTTTTTCAACAACTCCACAAATTTCTTGTTAATAAACTATAGTTTTGGCAAGTCGGTTAGGACATCTACTTTGTGAATGACACAAGTAATTTTTCCAACAATTGTTTAAAGACAGATTATTTCACTGTATTACAATTCCAGTGGGTCAGAAATTTACATACACTAAGTTGACTGTGCCTTTTGTTGCTGTGCGTTTTGTTGCCAACCTTACTTTACTAGCTGACAACTTTACGTTTGTTTTTGTTTTGTTTTTAATTACCGTTTATATTTTTAGTTTTTCCATCACAACTTTTTTCCCTCATTCAACTTTTTCACCCCGGACGCTTTATCTGGACATGGTTCATCAGCACTTTCAACAGCCAAAGCTAAGTAGTAACATTAACATGATGTCTTCTAATTGCAGTCGCTGTACTCATAATATACAGGAAAACGATCGCCTTTTGGCGAGGATAGCTGTGCTGCAAGCCCAGCTTCAGACGCAATTGTTCGGCAAGGGTAATTTCAGTGTAGGAAAGGATGAAACAGCGTCTGTGCCACCAGTAAGTACAGATAGTAACATTAGTATAAATCCCCCCGCACAGTCCCCGCAGCCGGACAACTTTCTCATAGCTTCTGGAGGGAAATGCTGTAGTAATGCTCAACTGGTGTCGCTCATTCAGCCGACAGAAACTTTCAACCGGTTTTCCCCATTAAGTAGCGAGTCGGAGTCTGAGGCCGAGTCGTCTCTTGACTCTACTCCTCCCGTTATGGGATCTGAGACGCCGAAGGCTCCCACCATTAGCTCTGACAAACAAATTAAAAACCCTAGTCATTGGCGACTCCATTACCCGCAGTATTAGACTTAAAACGAATCACCCAGCGATCATACACTGTTTACCAGGGGGCAGGGCTACCGACGTTAAGGCTAATCTGAAGATGGTGCTGGCTAATGCTAAAACTGGCGTGTGTAGAGAGTATAGAGATATTGTTATCCACGTCGGCACCAACGATGTTAGGATGAAACAGTCAGAGGTCACCAAGCGCAACATAGCTTCAGCGTGTAAATCAGCTAGAAAGATGTGTCGGCATCGAGTAATTGTCTCTGGCCCCCTCCCAGTTAGGGGGAGTGACGAGCTCTACAGCAGTCTCACAACTCAATCGCTGGTTGAAATTAGTTTTCTTCCCCTCCCAAAAGATAGAATTTGTAGATAATTGGCCCTCTTTCTGGGATTCACCCACAAACAGGACCAAGCCTGACCTGCTGAGGAGTGACGGACTCCATCCTAGCAGGTTAGCCAACCTGCCAGCTTAGTGGAGTCTGCCACTAGCATAGTCAGTGTAGTCAGCTCAGCCATCCCCATTGAGACTGTGTCTGCCTCGACCTAGGTTGGGCAAAACTAAACATGGCGGTGTTCGCCTTAGCAATCTCATTAGGATAAAGACCTCCTCCATTCCTGCCATTATTGAAAGAGATCGTGATACCTCACATCTCAAAATAGGGTTACTTAATGTTAGAT
Source organism: Salvelinus fontinalis (assembly GCF_029448725.1). Classification (NCBI taxonomy): domain Eukaryota; kingdom Metazoa; phylum Chordata; class Actinopteri; order Salmoniformes; family Salmonidae; genus Salvelinus; species Salvelinus fontinalis. The sequence continues at coordinate 33,197,205 of NC_074666.1, read as the reverse complement.
CCCTCACTTCAAAGGCAGTTATAGTCAATGAACTGATCATAATCTTGATGTGATTGGCCTGACTGAAACATGGCTTAAGCCTGATGAATTTACTGTGTTAAATGAGGCCTCTCCTCCTGGTTACACTAGTGACCATATCCCCCGTGCATCCCGCAAAGGCGGAGGTGTTGCTAACATTTACGATAGCAAATTTCAATTTACAAAAAAAAAAATGACATTTTCGTCTTTTGAGCTTCTAATCATGAAATCTATGCCGCCTACTCAATCACTTTTTATAGCTACAGTTTACAGGCCTCCTGGGCCATATACAACGTTCCTCTCTGAGTTCCCTGAATTCCTATCGGACCTTGTAGTCATAGCAGATCATATTCTAATTTTTGGTGATTTTAATATTCATATGGAGAAGTCCACAGACCCACTCCAAAAGGCTTTCGGAGCCATCATCAACTCAGTGGGTTTTGTCCAACATGTCTCTGGACCTACTCACTGGCACAGTCATACTCTGGACCTAGTTTTGTCCCATGGAATAAATGTTGTAGATCTTAATGTTTTTCCTCATAATCCTGGACTATCGGACCACCATTTTATTACGTTTGCAATTGCAACAAATAATCTGCTCAGACCCCAACCAAGGAGCATCAAAAGTCGTGCTATAAATTCTCAGACAACACAAAAATCCCTTGATGCCCTTCCAGACTCCTTCTGCCTACCCAGGGATGTCAGAGGACAAAAATCAGTTAACCACCTAACTGAGGAACTCAATTTAACCTTGCGCAATACCCTAGATGCAGTTGCACCCCTAAAAACGAAAAACATTTGTCATAAGAAACTAGCTCCCTGGTATACATGTAACGGATGTGAAATGGCTAGCTAGTTAGCGGGTGCGCGCTAGTAGCATTTCAATCAGTTACGTCACTTGCTCTGAGACCTAAGTAGTGTTGCCCCTTGCTCTGCAAGGGCCGTGGCCTTTGTGGAGCGATGGGTAACGATGCTTCGTGGGCGACCGTTGTTGATGTGTGCAGAAGGTCCCTGGTTCGCGCCCGTGTCGGGGCGAGGGGACGACGTAAAGTTGTACTGTTACATACAGAAAATACCCGAGCTCTGAAGCAAGCTTCCAGAAAATTGGAACGGAAATGGCGCCACACCAAACTGGAAGTCTTCCGACTAGCTTGGAAAGACAGTACCGTGCAGTATCGAAGAGCCCTCACTGCTGCTCGATCATCCTACTTTTTCAACTTAATTGAGGAAAATAAGAACAATCCAAAATTTCTTATTGATACTGTTGCAAAGCTAACTAAAAAGCATCATTGCCCAAGAGAGTATGGCTTTCACTTCAGCAGTAATAAATTCATTAACTTCTTTGAGGAAAAGATCATGATCATTAGAAAGCAAATTACGGACTCCTCTTTAAATCTGCGTATTCCTCCAGGGCTTAGCTGTCCTGGATCTGCACAGCTCTGCCAGGGCCTGGGATCGGGAGAGACACTTAAGTGTTTTAGTACTATATCTCTTGACACAATGATGAAAATAATCATGGCCTCTAAACTTTCAAGCTGCATAATGAATCCTATTCCAACTAAACTACTGAAAGAGCTGCTTCATGTGCTTGGCCCTCCTATGTTGAACATAATAAACGGCTCTCTATCCACCGGATGTGTACCAAACTCACTAAAAGTGGCAGTAATAAAGCCTCTCTTGAAAAAGCCAAACCTTGACCGGAAAATATAAAAAACTATCGGCCTATATCGAATCTTCCATTCCTCTCAAAAAAAATTGAAAAAGGTGTTGCGCAGCAACTCACTGCCTTCCTGAAGACAAACAATGTATACGAAATGCTTCAGTCTGGTTTTAGACCCCATCATAGCACTGAGACTGCACTTGTGAAGGTGGTAAATGACCTTTTAATGGCGTCAGACCGAGGCTCTGCATCTGTCCTCGTGCTACTAGACCTTAGTGCTGCCTTTGACACCATCAATCACCACATTCTTTTGGAGAGACTGGAAACCCAAATTGGCCTACACGGACAAGTTCTGGCCTGGTTTAGATCTTATCTGTCGTAAAGATATCAGTTTGTCTCTGTGAATGGTTTGTCCTCTGACAAATCAACTGTACATTTCGGTGTTCCTCAAGGTTCCGTTTTAGGACCACTATTGTTTTCATTATATATTTTACCTCTTGGGGATGTTATTCGAAAACATAATGTTAACTTTCACTGCTATGCGGATGACACACAGCTGTACATTTCAATGAAACATGGTGAAGCCCCAAAATTGCCCTCGCTAGAAGCCTGTGTTTCAGACATAAGGAAGTGGATGGCTGAAAACTTTCTACTTTTAAACTCGGACAAAACAGAGATGCTTGTTCTAGGTCCCAAGAAACAAAGAGATCTTCGGTTAAATCTGACAATTAATCTTGATGGTTGTAAAGTCGTCTCAAATAAAACTGTGAAGGACCTTGGCGTTACTCTTGACCCTGATCTCTCTTTTGACGAACATATCAAGACTGTTTCAAGGACAGCTTTTTTCCATCTACGTAACATTGCAAAAATCAGAAATTTTCAGTCCAAAAATGATGCTACTGAATGATACTTCTAGGTTAGACTACTGCAATGCTCTACTTTCCGGCTACCCGGATAAAGCACTAAATAAACTTCAGTTAGTGCTAAATACGGCTGCTAGATTCCTGACTAGAACCAAGAAATTTGATCATATTACTCCAGTGCTAGCTTCCCTACACTGGCTTCCTGTTAAGGCAAGGGCTGATTAAGGTTTTACTGTTAACCTATAAAGTGTTAGATGGGCTTGCTCCTACCTATCTTTCCGAGTTGGTCCTGCCGTACATACCTACACGTACGCTACGTTCACAAGACACAGGCCTCCTAATTGTCCCTAGAATTTCTAAGCAAACAGCTGGAGGCAGGGCTTTCTCCTATAGATCTCCATTTTTATGGAACGGTCTGCCTACCCATGTGAGAGACGCAGACTCGGTCTCAACCTTTAAGTCTTTACTGAAGACGTATCTCTTCAATAGGTCATATGATTGAGTGTAGTCTGGCCCAGGAGTGTGAAGGTGAACGGAAAGGCCCTGGAGCAACGAACCTCCCTTGCTGTCTCTGCCTGGCCGGTTCCCCTCTCTCCACTGGGATTCTCTGCCTCTAACCCTATTACAGGGGCTGAGTCACTGGCTTACTGGTGCTCTTTCATGCCGTCCCTAGGAGGGGTGCGTCACTTGAGTGGGTTGAGTTACTGACGTGATCTTCCTGTCTGGGTTGGCGCTTGGTTTGTGCTGTGGTGGAGATCTTTGTGGGCTATACTCGGCCTTGTCTCAGGATTGTAAGTTGGTGGTTGAAGATATCCCTCTAGTGGTGCGGGGGCTGTGCTTTGGCAAAGTGGGTGGGGTTATATCCTTCCTGTTTGTATCCTCGGATGGGGCCACAGTGTCTCCTGACCCCTCCTGTCTCAGCCTCCAGTATTTATGCTGCAGTAGTTTATGTGTCGGGGTGCTACGGTTAGTCTGTTATATCTGGAGTACTTCTCCTGTCTTATCCAGTGTCCTGTGTGAATTTAAGTATGCTCTCTCTAATTCTCTCCTTCTCTCTTTCTTTCTCTCTCTCGGAGAACCTGAGCCCTAGGACCATACGTCAGGACTACCGGGCATGATGACTCCTTGCTGTCCCCAGTCCACCTGGCCTTGCTGCTGTTCCAGTTTCAACTGTTCTGCCTGCGGTTATGGAACCCCTACCTGTCCCAGACCTGCTGCTTTCAACACTTAATGATCGGCTATGAAAAGCTAACTGACATTTATTCCTGATTATTATTTGACCATGCTTGTCATTTATGAACATTTTTTAAATCTTGGCTCTCTCTAATTCTCTCCTTCTCTCTTTCTTTCTCTCTCTCGGAGGACCTGAGCCATAGAACCATATGTCAGGACTACCGGGCATGATGACTCCTTGCTGTCCCCAGTCGACCTGGCCTTGCTGCTATTCCAGTTTCAACTGTTCTGCCTGCGTTTATGGAACCCCTACCTGTCCCAGACCTGCTGTTTTCAACACTTAATGATCGGCTATAAAAAGCCAACTGACATTTATTCCTGATTATTATTTGACCATGCTTGTCACTTATGAACATTTTGAACATCTTGGCCATGTTCTGTTATAATCTCCACCCGGCACAGCCAGAAGAGGACTGGCCACCCCTCATAGCCTGGTTCCTCTCTAGGTTTCTTCCTAGGTTTTGGCCTTTCTAGGGAGTTTTTCCTAGCCACCGTGCTTCTACACCTGCATTGCTTGCTGTTTGGGGCTTTAGGCTGGATTTCTGTACAGCACTTCGAGATATTAGCTGATGTACGAAGGGCTATATAAAATAAACTTGATTTGATGATTTAAACAGCTTAGAACATTCCAGAAAATGACGTCATGGCTTTACAAGCTTCTGATAGACAAATTGACATCATTTGAGTCAATTGGAGGTGTACCTGTGGTTGTATTTCAAGGCCTACCTTCAAACTCTGTGCCTCTTTGCTTGACATCATGGGAAAATCAAAAGAAATCAGCCAAGACCTCAGAAGAAGAAAAAAGTAGACCTCCACAAGTCTGGTTCATCCTTGGGAGCAATTTCCAAATGCCTGAAGGTACCACGTTCATCTGTACAAACAATAGTACACAAGTATAAACACCATGGGACCACGTAGCCGTCATACCACTCAGGAAGGAGACGCGTTCTGTCTCCTAGAGATGAACGTACTTTGGTGTGAAAAGTGCAAATCAGTACCAGAACAACAGCAAAGGACCTTGTGAAGATGCTGGAGGAAACAGGTACAAAAATATCTATATCCACAGTAAAACGAGTCCTATATCGACATAACCTGAAAGGCCGCTCAGCAAGGAAGAAGCCACTGCTACAAAACCGCCATAAAAAAGCCAGACTACGGTTTGCAACTGCACATGGGGACAAAGATTGCACTTTTTGGAGAAATGTCCTCTGGTCTGATGAAACTAAAATAGAACTGTTTGGCCATAATGACCATCATTATGTTTGGAGGAAAAAGGGGGAGGCTTGCAAGCCGAAGAACACCATCCCAACCATGAAGCACGGGGGTGGCAGCATCATGTTGTGGGGGTGCTTTGCTGCAGGAGGGACTGGTGCACTTCACAAAATAAATGGCATTGTGAGGAAGGAAAATTATGTGGATATATTGAAGCAACATCTTAAGACATCAGTCAGGAAGTTAAAGCTTGGTCGCAAATGGGTCTTCCAAATGGACAATGACCCTAAGCTTCCAAAGTTGTGGCAAAATGGCTTAAGGACAACAAAGTCAAGGTATTGGACTGGCCATCACAAAGCCCTGACCTCAATCCTATAGAAAATTTGTGGGCAGAACTGAAAAAGCGTGTGCGAGTAAGGAGGCCTACAAACCTGACTCCGTCACACCAGCTCTGTCAGGAGGAATGGGCCAAAATTCACCCAACTTATTGTGGGAAGCTTGTGGAAGACTACCCAAAACGTTTGACCCAAGTTAAATAACTTAAAGGCAATGCTCCCAAATACTAATTGAGTGTATGTAAACGTCTGACCCACTGGGAATGTGATGAAAGAAATAAAAGCTGAAATAAATAATTGTCTCTACTATTATTTTGACATTTCACATTCTTAAAATAAAGTGGTGATCCTAACTGACCTAAGAACGGGGATTTTTACTAGGATTAAATGTCAGGAATTGTGAAAAACTGAGTTTAAATGTATTTGGCTAAGGCGTATGTAAACCTGCGACTTCAACTGCAGTACATGGAGAGGACACAGACATTTTAAAGAGCATTGAGCATGAATACATTAAGTTGGGAGATAATTAATGTTGATATCCGCTCTCACCCTTATTATGTTATAACCTGTCACACTCTTATCTGTTTCACCTGTCTTTGTGATTGTCTCCACCCCCCTTCAGCTGTCACCCATTTTCCCCATTATTCACTGTGTATTTATACCTGTGTTCTCTGTTGGTCTGTTGCCAGTTCATCTTGTTTGTCAAGTCAACCAACGTTTGTCTCAGCTCCTGCTTTTCCCAGTCTCCCTTTTTCTCGCCGTCTTGGTTTTGACCCTTGCCTGTCCTGACTCTGAGCCCGCCTGCCATCCAGTACCGTTGCCCACCTCTGGTTTACTGACCCCTGCCTGCCTTGATCTGTCTTTTGCCTACCCCTGTTGGATTATTAAACCATTGCTAAGTCGACATTGTCTGCATCTGGTTCTTACCTTCATACCTAATATAACCCAGAACAGTCTAAGCCGGGGGAGGGAGTTCTTCTAAACTATATAGAATTGTTTTAAGAAGGTGATACCAAGGATAATTAGCTATTAGATTTAGAATTAAGACCCCTTGAAGTTTCCCCAAAAATATATAAATAAAACACTTTCATGAAAAATTGGCCTTAATGCTATTAGCCTAAAAAAACATATTAAATACAAGATTTACCACAAGATTTACCACATGGCCACACCAACTCAAAGAACGAGACGGCCGAGTGCTGAAGCACATAGCACGTAAAAATGGTCTGTCCTCGGTTGCAACACTCACTACCCAGTTCCAAACTGCCTCTGGAAGCAACACCAGCACAAGATCTGTTCGTCGGGAACTTCATTAAATGGTTTTCCATGGACGAGCAGCCGCACACAAGCCTAAGATCACCATGCGCAATGCCAAGCATCAGCTGGAGTGGTGTAAACCACTCCACAATTGGACTCTGGAGCAGTGGAAACGCGTTCTCTGGAGTGATGAATCACGCTTCACTGTCTGGCTACCTGCCCGACTGCATAGTTCCAACTGTAAAGTTTGGTGGAGGAGGAATAATGGCCTGAGGCTGTTTTTCATGGTTTGAGCTAGGCCCCTTGGTTCCAGCAAAAGGAAATCTTAACGCTACAGCATACATTACAATCAAGATGATTCTGTGCTTCCAACTTTGTGGCAACAGTTTGGAGAAGGCCCTTTCCTGTTTCAGCATGACAATTCCCCGTGCACGAAGCGATACAGAGATCGGTGTTGAAGGACTTGACTAGCATGCACAGAGCCCTGACCTCAACTCTATCGAATACATTTGGGATGAATTGGAACGCTGACTGCGAGCCAAGCCTAATCGCCCAACATCAGTGCCCGACCTCACTAATGCTCTTGTGGCTGAATGGAAGCAAATCCCCGCAGCAATGTTCCAACATCTAGTGGAAAGCCTTCCCAGAAGATTGGAGGCAGTTCTAGCAGCAAAGGGGCGACCAACTCCACATTAATGCCCATGATTTTGGAATGAGATGTTTAACGAGCAGCTGTCCACATACTTTTGGTCATGTAGTGTATAAGAAAGATCAGGAATCTTTATTTTTTACTTGTATTTAACCCCTTATTTTTGGCACTAAACAGTCTCCATATATACTGTACTTCCATAAATGTTTTCAAATGGTAACGGCGGACCTTCAGACGAGTCTTGTGGGGCCTGTGGGCGTCCTAGAGCAACACAACTGACATGTATGTGTTCGTGAGAGTCATTAGCGTGTACCCCGAACTGTTTGGACGCTACAGACAGAAGTTGGCAGATTGGCTGTACTGACTTCAGACGAGTCCCAAGACGCTTGTGGGGGTCATAGAGCATCTTTCCATAGAGGGGTCATAATAGTTTGTGGGCCAAACTTTTCGGACACTACAGACTATTTTGTGAGAAGACCGATTTCTGGGATGTCTCATGGTCTGACAAACACCGCTCTAGCTCTGTTACCTTTCACCGTAGATGCAGAAGTGTGACATCGGTGAATGCGGTGGACTGAAACGCATCCAATGCAAAAAAACATATCTCTAGCTTAAACGGACAGATTTTGGGGGGGGGTGTTTTTATTATGCTAATTAGATTTCAGTGGGTGCATGGACATCTACTTAGGTAAACACCCACAGGCTATTTATATTAGCCATCAAATGTAGGGATATAAAGTATTAATCATATATATATGAGCCCATAAACTGAGAACAATATATTTCAGGGCTCATGTGGAGGCATCCCATCTATGTCATTTTGATTTGAATACATTAAAGCCATCCTTTCTTATTATTCAGAGTTGCACCTAGCTTTTGTTGACCTCTCCATTTCTCATAAATCTATTTAGTCCAGTAGGTCTGCATCTTATCAGTGCCACAGAGAAACTAATAGATACATCAGCATGAGTTCATTACACAGTCATCTATTAAACATCAAATGTGTATTTTAAAGAATACTAGTTTTGAATTTGATTTCTTGGAAGCGCGTGTTGAGTCAAAATAGCACTATTTTTCAGCTTTCTTAATAAAGATGTAGCTAGCAAAGATGGACTCTTACCCAGGTTAAGGCTACCTAACACAGCTCCTTTCCCATTGCAGGCTTGGAGCGTGACATTCTGGGACTCAGTGTGGATAAGAAGGGAGGTATCCTGTGAAGCAAGAGAACAGTGTTTGAGTCCAGTGTCACTCTGATCAGAGGGGTATACTACAATTAAAGCTAAATCTACTCAGGGTTTTCTAAAACTAGCCAGCTTCAGTTAGCTTCACATTCCAGCTCAGGCTTCATTAATTTACGATGATACGGCCTCTGCAGAAGGCAGGGCATTCATATGTGTTGCTCTTCGCGGAGCAGAGCAGAACTGTTGTGAAGGATATTGTCAAGAGTGTGAGTTTGTATTTATACAGGACCTTCAGCCCCACCTACCGTCAACCAATCAAGTCAATGCGTAGCTATACAGAGTCCCCCGCATTGTTACAAAATGTGTGGAGCTCAATTTGGCCTCTGCATGCCTCTGAAGGCTCCGCAATTGCGCCTCCGACCACATTTTCGGATCAAGCATGAATTGGCTTTTACTAGCTAGTCAAACACCAAACTCTTCATTGAGACAATGCTGAAACGTCAATCCATGGGCGAGTCAGTGCCACATTTTAATTTGTGGCAAAATCAAAATGATAAAAATTATCTTGCCAATCAAGCAGGCTACGGTGTGAAATAGGCTTGTTGAACAGCCGTCTTTATTGTATAACTTATTGTTAATGCTGTCTTTGGTGTGCTTATCAATGCACAACCACCTCCCCCCACTCCTATCAATAAAATAATTTAATAGAAAGTCATACAAAGCTTTTACTGTGGATGAAGTTTGAAATGCATCCTGTCATTACTAAATGTGATTGTAACATAGGTATTTCAATCTTTTTACACAAAAACATTTGATGAATAAAATATTTCATCCATGGTGAAAGGGATGATGATGCAATCTTTGCAAGAAGGAGGGATTTTGATTTCATTGGTCCTCAACTCACGGCTCAGACACTTCATTCAGTATAAGTGGAGTTAG